>NC_090655.1:155943718-156198937 GCF_040937935.1 Hyperolius riggenbachi
CTCTTACAGGGCTATGGAAACCGTTTTGCCCATGCGATAAAGCGAGGTGCAAAAATGAAATCATGCCTAGCAGAGGATGGTTTCGATCCATCAACCTTGGATATCCATGTTATGTGTCCAAATATCTGCAGATAGCTATCCGGATTTTTAACAAAATCCGGAATCCAAATTCGAATAGGATAGCATAAAAAAGTTCAGATATCTGGGATATCCGGAATCTAGATGAGCATCCCTGCCTGCAAGCAGCCATAAATACATATTAGTCCCGGCAGGTGAGTGGACGGGCAGCGGCTGTACTCTGAGACACGCTGTCTCCCTCCCACTCTATGACCCGGCATGTCATTTGTAAACACGCGCTGGGTCATAGAGTGAGAGGGAGACAGCATGTTATAGAGTACAGCTGCTGCCCGCCTGCTCACCCGCCGATACTTATAGTTAATTATAGCTGCCATTATAGCTGCAGGGCTCAGGGGAGCAGGCAGAATGGAGCAGGGTCGGCGCTGCGGGGGCCTTAATATGGTTCTTTACCCGGCATGTATAGTAAAAACAAGCTGACCTTACACAAATTCACCTATATTCCAAAAAAAAAAAGAAAGAAAAAAAAAAGAAAAGAAAAAACAAAAAAACACTGAGATAAATGGTATGCACTTTGAGTCCCATGGGCGAAAACAGCTTTACAAATGTTACTGTATCGTATTATGTAAAAATGTTAGAAACTAGAGGCAATTTGTGATTTAGAAACGTTCCTATATAATTTGTATAGCAAAATACCACCATTGTCTGTCATGTTTCAAGTAAAAGTTTTAACGCACTCTGAAGAAGCCTAATGTAAAGAAATACATTCTCTGGCTTCAATAAGTTTGTAATTTTTATGACATTATATAAAATCATGAAATGCAGGCATTATTAAATGTATTTACTCCTAAAACTAAAATCAAGAAAAAGCATTGTTCCTGGTTTTATCCTGTGAACCATACACAAGTAAGAATCTACAGGCTGTCATAATGAAGTGAAGATATTTTCCAACTCACTTCACACTTGAAATTGTAATCATTTGAGGGGTTGGGGGAGAGAGAATAATCATTTTCCCTTATGAAATCATGAATAAATCAATGGGTTTTCCGGAGCTGCAGTTGCAATTTTTATCAACGTGATGGTTACATGGATGTGGCAAATGTTAGAGAAAATTACTTTAAATAATCATTTTTGCACTGGTGACTTCTAGAGATGTTCGAAGGGATCAGTAATAAGAAAAGTTGCCTGGTTGGAGTGATTCAACTATCACTGTTCAGATGTAGACCTGCTCATTAATTAATCATATAATCACCATTCTTACAGCTCTGTTTAGGGTGTTTTGTTCTTTTTTGATTTGCTGCAAATGTTCAATCGCCTCTCCATATCAGCTGGAATAGAGAAGAAAGGCCTTGTTCTCATGGGAATAAAAACACATAAGAAAGAGCCTTTCAAAGTGAAAGACAGCAAGTATGGTGTGATAATTTCTGTAATACTGACTCGAGGCCTCTTGATGTAATGAGCATTTATTTTGTCACAGCTTTCTTATTAGGAAACTGTTCATTAGTACTTATTTTACTGACACATTGAATGTTCTATTATTCCTCAATAAAAAAATAATATATATTTTAGGATGATGTTATTTACTCTCCTCCAGCTTTGTATGGAGAAAAAAAAAAAAAAGATGCATTAGCCTCTTAAAAATGTCATTCCTGCAAGAATTACTTGCTGCAACTAACACGCACATAAGAACATGAATATGTGAATATTAAAAGTGAATAATCGCCGATTTTGGTAGTTTTTTGTTTTTTTATTTATAATTTACAATCTGAAGTATTGTATCTGTTTTGCATTTTTTAAAATAAAAACAAATCAGCCTCAGCATTAAAATCACTGAAAGGGGAAGTGAGTATTAATGTTGATACTCATTAAAATAGCACCTTTTAAGGGGTTGGATATATTAGGGAGCAAGTTAAAATACAGTTCTTGAAGGTAAAATGTTAGAAGAATTAAATAATGAGCAAACATTAGGAGCTGAGTGACTTTGCCATGGGCCAGAGTGTAATAGTTGAAGGACTGAGTCAGTGCCCGGTGCTAAGACTGGGTCACGAGGAGAGGGATTCTTCCAAAACCTGTTGGATCTACTGTTCGTGAAAGCAACACAGGAATGATCTCTCTATCTCTCTATCTCTCTATCTATCTCTCTATCTATCTATCTATCTATCTATCTATCTATCTATATCTCATTTACTCTTGGTCAAGCGCATGTTAAAATGTTCCAGCTTTTCACTATAGTGCCCCTGTAATGCCTGGCAGATCTCCTGTTTTCTTTCAGCCACTATGCTCCAATCTAGTGCCATAGCTCTGAGCTCTGCCCACATCTCCACCTATACACAAGCCCTCGCTTGAACAGGACACAGGATATGTCTCCTGACATCGGTTACCCCCAGGTCTTACCATGCAAGGTATAGTGGCTGAGACAGAGAAAACCAGAATACCACCAGAGCAAACAACACTATTCAACTGGGTAACATTAGGTGGTAGAGCAGAATGCTCTTGTGGAGGAAGTTCACAGATCAAATCAGGAGCTATGAACAAGGAAGCAAGATTGCTCAGAGCGAACGCAGCTCTGAGCTTCTGATAACCGCCACAAATACTAAGACACAATTGTTGTTCAGTGCGACTGCAGCACTGAGCATCTGATGTTCACCACACTGAGTAACAAGGACAGACAACAGACAGAAAGACGGAATGGTTGCCAATCTAATCGCTGCCCCAGCAATAGCAAACATCCACACTGGCACAAACAAGACAAACAAGTTGGAGCGTAACTAATAGCAACCGCAGCTTATAGTTACATCCACAGGAACAGGACGAGCAAAAATCCTACCAATCAGCAACTTTGTGAAGGCAGTCTCCAAACTGTCAGAATAGGAAAAGACTTCACTGTACCCCCACGGGTGCAGTGAACGTTAAAGTAGGCAAAGCAAGCTAATTCAATAATTTTCAAACTTAACACAAGGAACCCAGCAATCAACTACGGCAAAGCTGAACGCTATGACGGGCGAGGTGTGAGAGGAGAAGCAGGCTTTTCTATCGAATTCAGCCAATGAGAGCAGATATGCAAATGTTCACACACCTAAATGGTAATCAGGCAATCCTGTGTTAAGCCCCCTCTACTCCATTCAATTTTAGGCGCGATCGATCAGATTCGATTGGATCCAATTCGATTAGATCAATTAAATATGACGTGTCTGATCGTGATTTGATCGGGATTTGATCGATTGTGTGATCAATTTTGGCTAGTTTTCAATGCAAATCAATTACACGATTGATCAAATCCCGATCGGACGTGTCGGATTTAATCAATCTAATTGAATTCGATCCAATTGAATTCAATCGATCGCCCCTGAAATTGAATGGTGTTGAGGGGGCTTTAGACTAATTTAAGGCTGCAAGCTGCATGTGAATGGAAAGGACTCTTATTACAAATGCATGCCAGATTATGCAACCACATGCATGTAAGAAATCTACAGCAACTGCAACAAGACATAGGTGGATTCAAGACAACATTCTGAGCTACTCCGAACTGCAGAGTGATTGCAGATGGCAATGAGACTCATTGCGAATGCAATCAAAACTAAGCAACCAAATGCAGGCAGAGAAATCAAAACTGCTTGGTTGCAGCTCCACTGCAACCGACAGAACATGCTACAGGAGGGATCCTTATAGCCTCCTTAATTTGACTGTGTAGAGCCAAATACACATGGCCGTTTCTACCCCCGTGCGGGGCGTGCCGCCGCCCGGGGCGCTGCTGGGAGGGGGGCGCTGTGATGGAGGGGGGAGCCGCAGCCGCGGGGAGGGCAGCCCGACCTCTCCCTCCCTCTCCCTGGGCCGCCCTCCATGCGATCCCCCCTCGGACGAAGTGCAGAGTAATGCGCAGGGAAGCGCTATAGAAAACTACTCACCTCGCTGGCTCCAAGCGCTGCTCTCTCGCCGCCAGTCTCATCTCTGCCTACACACTGATACACACACACGCTGCTAAACAGGAAGCAGCGTGTGTGTGTATCAGCGTGTAGGCAGAGAGAGGAGACTGGCGGCGAGAGAGCAGCGCTTGGAGCCAGCGAGGTGAGTAGTTTTCTATAGCGCTTCCCTGCGCATTACTCTGCACTTCGTCCGAGGGGGGATCGCATGGAGGGCGGCCCAGGGAGAGGGAGGGAGAGGTCGGGCTGCCCTCCCCGCGGCTGCGGCTCCCCCCTCCATCGTGGGGGGCACCTACCTAACCTATACTGGGGCAGCTACCTATCTAACCTATCCTGGGGGGCACCTACCTATCTAACCTATCCTGGGGGGCACCTACCTAATCTAACCTATACTGGGGGGCACCTACCTATCTAACCTATGCTGGGGGGCAGCTACCTAATCTAACCTATACTGGGGGGCACCTACCTAATCTAACCTATACTGGGGGGGGCACCTACCTAATCTAACCTATACTGGGGGGCACCTACCTAATCTAACCTATACTGGGTGGCAGCTACCTAATCTAACCTATACTGAGGAGGCAGCTACCTAATCTAACATATACTGGGCGGCACCTACCTATCTAACCTATACTGGGCGGCACCTACCTATCTAACCTATACTGGGGGGCACCTACCTATCTAACCTATACTGGTGAGCAGCTACCTATCTAACCTATACTGGGGAGCAGCTACCTATCTAACCTATACTGGGGGAAGCTACCTATCTAACCTATACTGGGGGGCACCTACCTAATCTAACCTATAGTGGGAGCATTAACTTATCTAACCTGTATTGGGGGCACCTACCTACCTAGCTAGTCTATACAGGTGACAACTATACTGGCTACCTATATTGGAGGCACCTACCTAACTAACCTATACTGGGGGGCACCTTCCTATCTAACCTATAGTGGGAGCATTAACTTATCTAACCTGTATTGGGGGCACCTACCTACCTAGCTAGTCTATACAGGTGACAACTATACTGGCTACCTATATTGGAGGCACCTACCTAACTAACCTATACTGGGGGCATCTACCCATCTAAGCTATGCGGGGGGCAACTATTCTGGCTACCTATATTAGAGGCACCCACCTAGCTAACCTGTAGTGGGGGCACCTAACTATCTAACTTATACCGGGGACGCCTGCCTATCTAACCTATACTGTGGGCAACTATACTGGCTACCTATACTGGAGGCACCTACCTGGCTAACCTATACCGGAGGCAACTATACTGGCTCACCTATGCCTGGCTACCTATACTGGGGTACCTATAGCTGGCTACCTATACTGGGGTACCTATTCTGGGGGAATCTATACTGAGTGCAACTAGACCTGGCTAACCTACACTGTGGGCACCCATACCTTGCTTCGGGGGGGGGCGCAATTTTTACACCCTCGCCCTGGGTGCATTTTAGCCTAGAAACTGCACTGCAAATACACAACAAACTGTGATCACTGTTGTCTGACATTTTTCTCCCATGGCTAGCTTTAGCGTGCTCATTCTAGCCTCTGCCCATGGTCAAAAGCATCTACTATAGACATCTGAGCATCAGTACCGGTCTATGGATAGGTCACACATACTTTGCCTTCCAAATTCCCAGGGCCGGTTTAAGCAACAATGGGGCCCTAGGGCAAAATAAACCTGCCCCCCCCCCCCCCCCAACATATACCCCGGAACAAAAATTGGCATTAGGGGACCTTTTTTGCAGCTGGTATAGTCAGGGTGTGAAGTCCCAATCGGTCAGAGCTCCACATTCTGGCTATCCCAGCCTGCATGGGTGACAAGGGGTTAAAAAGTTTCAGGAGGGGAATTTTTATTTATTTATTTTTTTTTTTTTAAATTCCCACACTCTAAACATAAAAAAAAAAATTGGGAAAATAGGAAAAAATGCCAGGGATCTTCATACAGCCATATTGCGGCTGTATAGCGATCCCTGGCCAAAGCGCTGCGGCTGCGTATAGACCCCCTGGAAACCCCGTCAGGAAATTTATTGCGCTTTCGTTTGATACATGTAAAATGACACTACCGTTAGGTTTGCTACTAAAAGTTACATTTACCGCATTTAAAACTATACTTTTTTCCTTCTAAACTTTAAAATCGATTTTCTCAAAAACTATAAGGTCTTTTTGAAAAATAGTTTTTTCCTCTTATTCCTAATAATCTCCTTAACATATCCTGCAAATTTAGGGTTTCTAGCATTTAAGGTGGATTTGCTATTAACCATTAAAGTCGGCAGGTTTTTAAATGTGTTTTTTTTTCCTTTAAAACTTTAAAATCGATTTTCTCAAAAACTATAAGGCCGATTTGAAAAAATGTTTTTCCTGTTGTAGCCACTGGGGGCCCCTACAAGCTCTGGGGCCCTGGGGCAGCTGCCTCCTTTGCCTTAATGGTAGCGCCGGCCCTGCAAATTCCTCAGGTTGCAATCCAGTTGAGCATCTTTGGAAAGTATCAGAAAACAACTCCAGATATAAAGGCCTCAATTCATAATTCAAATGATTTTGTTCATACTCATTTAGAAAGAAAGAAATATGAGCCTACAGTTTTCTCTGAAAAAATTTGAAACTGATAAAAGTTATTGGCATTCTTCTTTGTTTATTCTATATTTAAATGACCTCTGTCGCGAAAATCCTAAAATTTTAAATATATGTAAACATATACAATTAAGAAGTACGTTTCTCCCAGAGTAAAATGAGCCATAAATTACTTTTCTCCTATGTTGCTGTCACTCGCAGTAGATAGTAGAAATCTGACAGAACCAACAGGTTTTGGACTAGCCCATCTCCTCATGGGGGTTTACAGGGATTTTTTTATTTTCAAAATGCACTTAGTGAATGGCAGTTGCTCCATCCAACTGCCAAAAAAAGTGTACAGTGAGCAGGGAGGCTGGTCAGCATCTTTCTATAAATCTTTTTCAGGGTGTGTCTTTGTAAAGAGTAAAGGCCATGCTGAGAATTCCCTATGGAGAGATAGACTAGCCCAAAACCTGACAGTAATGTCATATTTCAACTACTTACTGTAAATGCCAGAAACAGAGTAGTGATGGCCCGAACCGCAGAATTTAGGTTCGCGAACCTCAAACGCGAACTTCCACAAAAGTTCGAGAACCGGTGAACTCGGCGAACTGCAATAGACTTCAATAGGCAGGCGAACTTGAAAAACTACAAACACTGTTTCTGGCCATGAAAGTGATGTTAAAGATGTTTCAAGGGGTCTAACACCTGTAGGTGGGCTTGGTGGAGTGGGATACACGCCAAAAGTCCAGGGGAAAATTACGGATTTGATGCAGAGCAGGGTTATAATCCCAAAAGTGCTTCACACTGACAGACCAAAGTCACTGTGTAACGCACCGCAAACAGCTGTTCTGCTCGACTGGTGCCTAGAGATGTCGCGAACCTCCGATTTTCGGTTCGCGAACTGGGTTTGCGAACTTCCGCGGAAGGTTCGGTTCGCGGAAAAGTTCGCGAACCGCAATAGACTTCAATGGAGATGCGAACTTTCAAAAATAGAAAAAATTATGCTGGCCACAAAAGTGATGAAAAAGATGTTTCAAGGGGTCTAACACCTGGAGGGGGGCATGGCGGAGTGGGATACATGCCCAAAGTCCCGGGGAAAAACCTGGATTTCACGCAAAGCAGCATTTTAAGGGCAGAATCACCTTGAATGCTAAATTGCAGGCCTAAAGTGCTTTAAAACGTCTTGCATGGGTATACATCAATCAGGGAGTGTAATTAGAGTTCTGATACACACTGACACACCAAACTCACTGTGTAACGCAGCGCAAACAGCTGTTTGCGTAGTGACGGCCGTACTGGACTGGTGTGCACCGTGGCCAGAGTGTAGGCCGTGGCGTTTTTCAAGCCCATATGGTCGCCGGGCTGTGGTAGCTCAATGATAGTAATTTTGAGTGTGGAGTCGCACTTGCTTGGCTTCCATCAATTTCAGATGGTCAGGTGTGCAGATCTAATAGTCCCGGACACCATGGGACTCAAACTGTGGCAAATGAAGAGAAAGATCCGCACCACCTTCAGAAAAGCTTAGTCTGTTTTATTGGAAAAAAACATACAAATTTAAAAAGAACTTTAAGGCAGGACAGTCCACTGTTTCGGGCTCCTGCCCATCTTCATGCTGCCTAGTTCTAGATGGGCAGGAGCCCGAAACAGTGGACTGTCCTGCCTTAAAGTTCTTTTTAAATTTGTATGTTTTTTTCCAATAAAACAGACTAAGCTTTTCTGAAGGTGGTGCGGATCTTTCTCTTCATTTGCCGTAGCTCAATGATAGAACAACAGTGACTGTCCAGCTGATCAAATTTGGTCTGACCACAATGAAGCAACGACCTTATTATCTTTTGTGTGCCACCCCCACCCGAGACACTCAAATAGCCGGCAGTCATTGCTTCATTGTGATGCGCAAGCCCCTTCACCGCGGCAAGGTAATGATCATGAAGGGGGATGGGCACATGTACATGCCTTTTGTTTTGTTGTTGCAGCCGCCCGCAGTGCAGCCAGAAAAATTAGGCAGGCATGTACACGCACCAGAAAAATTAGTGTAGCGGCCTTAAAAATTCAGGAATCCGCCTAGAGTCCTGGACCCTGTTGGTGGTGGCGGAGAAGGCAGTCAAGCGGCCTGCAGGCAGAGATGCTGTGTGTGGGGACTGACTTAGTCTTCGGTTGTGCAGTAGCCCTCCGGGATCCATTCCTCATTCATCTTGATAAAGGTCAGGTACTGAATACTGTCGTGACTTAGGCGACTTCTCTTCTCAGTAACTATGCCTCCAGCTGCACTAAAGGTCCTTTCTGACAGGACGCTTGCGGCAGGGCAAGAGAGAAGTTGTATGGCAAATTGGGACAGCTCTGGCCACAGGTCAAGCCTGCGCAACCAGTAGCCCAAGGGTTCATCGTCGCTTTTCACAGAGTCTACATCCACACTCAAGGCCAGGTAGTCGGCTACCTGCCGGTCCAGGCGTTGGTGGAGGGTGGATCCGGAAGGACTATGGCGAGGAGTTGGACTAAAGAACGTCCGCATGTCCGACATCACCCTGAGATCGCTGGAGCGTCCTGTTCTTGCCTGCGTGGACTTGGGAGGAGGAGGGTTACTGCCAGTGGTACCTTGATTGCATTGTGCAGCCACATCACCCTTAAATGCATTGTAAAGCATCATCGACAGCTTGTTCTGCAAGTGCTGCATCCTTTCCGCCTTTTGTTGAGTTGCTAAGACGTCCGCCACTTTGTGCCTGTACCGAGGGTCTAGTAGCGCGGCCACCCAGTACAGGCCATTCGTTTTCAGTTTTTTGATACGGGGGTCCCTCAACAGGCTGGACAACATGAAAGAGGACATCTGCACAAAGCTGGATGCAGACGTACTCTCCATCTCCTCTTGCTCTTCCTCAGTGACGGGACGCAACTCCTCTTCCTCCCCCCAGCCACGAACAATACCACGGGAACGTGGAGCAGCAAAAGCCTCCTGTGACGGCTGCCGCAGTTGTTCTTCTTCCACCGCCTCTTCCTCCTCCACAGAAACACCTTCCTCATCATCACCATCATCAGAGTCTGACTCCTCTCCTTCCCCACATGACTCCTCTTCTTCCTCCTCCTCCTCCTCCCCCCTCTGTGCTGCCGCAGGTGTTGTGGGAACATCGGGTTCGTGTGTAAATGGCTCCCACGACTCCTGCTGCCGTAACTCTTCTCGTTCACGCTTCTCCACAGCTGTATCCACCACTCTACGCACAGCACGCTCCAGGAAGTAGGCGTAGGGGATCAAGTCGCTGATGGTGCCCTCATCGCGACTCACCAGTTTGGTCACCTCCTCAAAGGGCTCCATGACCCTGCATGCATTTCGCATCAGTGTCCAGTTGTTGCGCCACAACATCCCCATCCTCCCAGATTGTGTCTTTGTACTGTAATGATACAGGTAGTGGGTGACGGCTTTCTCCTGGTCTAGCAGGCGAGAGAACATCAGCAGGGTGGAATTCCAGCGAGTCGGGCTATCGCAAATCAGGCGTCTCACCGGCAAGTTGTTTCTACGCTGAATCTCCGCAAAGCGTGCCATGGCCTTGTAAGAGCGCCTGAAATGCCCACACAACTTCCTGGCCTGCTTCAGGACGTCCTCTAAGCCTGGGTACTTGGACACAAATCTTTGCACGACCAGATTCAGCACATGTGCCATGCAGGGTATGTGTGTCAGCTTTCCCAAATTCAAAGCAGCAATCAGATTGCTGCCGTTGTCACACACCACGTTGCCAATCTCAAGCTTGTGCGGGGTCAGCCATTGCTCCACCTGTTTGTTAAGAGCAGCCAGGAGAGCTGCTCCAGTGTGACTCTCCGCTTTCAGGCAAGACATGTCTAACACTGCGTGACACCGTCGTACCTGGCATGCAGCATATGCCCTGGGGTGCTGGGGCTGTGTAGCTGGAGAGGAGATCGTGGCACCAGCCAAGGAGGAGGAGGAGGATGACGACAGCGAAGCAGTGGTAGCAGGTGGAGAGGAGGTGACTGGAGGCCTGCCTGCAAGCCGTGGAGGTGTGACAAGTCGGTCTGCTGCGCAGCCACGTACTCCCTGCTTGCTGCCATCGGTCACCAGGTTGACTCAATGGGCTGTGTATGTAATGTAGTGGCCCTGCCCGTGCTTGGCAGACCAGGCATCCGTGGTCAGGTGGACCCTTGACCCAACGCTGTGTGCCAGAGATGACACCACTTGCCTCTCAACTGCACGGTACAGTTTGGGTATGGCCTTTGTGAAAAATAATTGTGGCCTGGTATCTTCCACTGCGGTGTACCAATGGCCACAAACTTACGGAAAGCCTCCGACTCCACCAGCTTGTATGGTAATAGCTGGTGAGCTAATAGTTCCGCCACGCTAGCTGTCAGACGCCGGGCAAGAGGGTGACTGGCAGACATTTGCTTCTTCCGCTCAAATACTTCCTTCACAGACAGCTGGGTACTGCTGTGGGCAGAGGAGAAGGAACCGCTCAAGGGAAGAGGCGGTGTGGAGGAGGGTGGCTGTGAAGGTGCAAGGGAGAAAGTGGATGAAGATGATGCACCTGAAGGAGGAAGAGGAGAAGGAGGGTGGCTTGTCTTTTGAGGGGTGCTGCTTTTCCTCAGGTGTTCTTGCCATAGCTGTTTGTGCCTTCTCTCCAGGTGCCTTCGTAAGGCACTTGTCCCTATGTGAGAGTTGGCCTTTCCACAGCTCAATTTTTGCTGGCAGAGACAACAGATGGCTTTGCTCCGATCTGAGACACACACGTGAAAAAATTTCCAAACCGCTGAGCCCCCCTGGGCTGATGGCGCTACGGTGGCATCAGCAGCTGACGTTGAAGGGCATGTGTGCTGGCTGGCCATAGCTGGCGATACATGGCGCCGGACACTGCCCCCAGCTGTTTCTGAGGACGAGCTCCCTCTGCTTCTATCATGGAGTCGTCTCCTCCTACTCCTCTCTGGGTCCTCCTCTGAACTGTCCCCCTGGTCATCTCCTCTACCGGGAACATATGTGGTATCCGTATAATCGTCATCATAATCCTCCTGGCCAGCTGTGCTTTCTTCAGACACCTCCTCAAGTGCACCAACTTCAGGTGGTCCACCATCATCCCCATCCACACATGTTACGTCCATATTATCGCCACCTTACTCAGACGTATGTGGTGGTGTACCTGCGCCTTCTTGTTGTTGTGGCAGTAGTGGCTGGGAATCAGTGATTTCACCACCACCACCAAATAACTCCTGCGAAGTGTCAAATGCAGCGGATGTGGTGCTTGTTGTAGCGCTGGTGGCTGTGGGAGATGAGGTGTTCTGTGTTAAAAACTCAATCACCTCCTCACGATTTTGGGAAGTGATGGCACGTGCCTTCTTCTGAGCACTGTATTTTGGGGCAGGTCCGCACGAAATCAGAGAAACACCACCTCGCACAGACCTGCCGGTGCCTGGTGGCCATCCTCTGGGCCTGCCTCTACCTCTTCCTCTACCTGGTTTGTCCATTTTGTCCATCTCGGGGGGGGGGGGGGTGCTAGCTATATGCAGTGAGGTGGGTTCTCACTCAACACAACCGGTAGTTAGATGCAGTGAGGTGACCAGGTGGGTTCTCACCCAACACAACAGGTATTTAGATGCAGTGAGCTGGGTTCACTCAACACAACGCTAGGTATATGCAGTGATGAGGTGGGTTAAGTATACACAACAGGTACTGGGTAGTTAGATGCAGTGAGCTAGGTCCACTGAACATTGAAGGTACTTAAGATGCAGTGAGGTGGGTTCTCACTCAACACAACCGGTAGTTAGATGCAGTGAGGTGGCCAGGTGGGTTCTCACCCAACACAACAGGTATTTAGATGCAGTGAGCTGGGTTCACTCAACACAATGCTAGGTATATGCAGTGATGAGGTGGGTTAAGTATACACAACAGGTACTGGGTAGTTAGATGCAGTGAGCTGGGTCCACTGAACAGTGAAGGTACTTAAGATGCAGTGAGGTGGGTTCTCACTCAACACAACCGGTAGTTAGATGCAGTGAGGTGGCCAGGTGGGTTCTCACCCAACACAACAGGTATTTAGATGCAGTGAGCTGGGTTCACTCAACACAACGCTAGGTATATGCAGTGATGAGGTGGGTTAAGTATACACAACAGGTACTGGGCAGTTAGATGCAGTGAGCTGGGTCCACTGAACAGTGAAGGTACTTAAGATGCAGTGAGGTGGGTTCTCACTCAACACAACCGGTAGTTAGATGCAGTGAGGTGGCCAGGTGGGTTCTCACCCAACACAACAGGTATTTAGATGCAGTGAGCTGGGTTCACTCAACACAACGCTAGGTATATGCAGTGATGAGGTGGGTTAAGTATACACAACAGGTACTGGGCAGTTAGATGCAGTGAGCTGGGTCCACTGAACAGTGAAGGTACTTAAGATGCAGTGAGGTGGGTTCTCACTCAACACAACCGGTAGTTAGATGCAGTGAGGTGGCCAGGTGGGTTCTCACCCAACACAACAGGTATTTAGATGCAGTGAGCTGGGTTCACTCAACACAACGCTAGGTATATGCAGTGATGAGGTGGGTTAAGTATACACAACAGGTACTGGGCAGTTAGATGCAGTGAGCTGGGTCCACTGAACAGTGAAGGTACTTAAGATGCAGTGAGGTGGGTTCTCACTCAACACAACCGGTAGTTAGATGCAGTGAGGTGGCCAGGTGGGTTCTCACCCAACACAACAGGTATTTAGATGCAGTGAGCTGGGTTCACTCAACACAACGCTAGGTATATGCAGTGATGAGGTGGGTTAAGTATACACAACAGGTACTGGGCAGTTAGATGCAGTGAGCTGGGTCCACTGAACAGTGAAGGTACTTAAGATGCAGTGAGGTGGGTTCTCACTCAACACAACCGGTAGTTAGATGCAGTGAGGTGGCCAGGTGGGTTCTCACCCAACACAACAGGTATTTAGATGCAGTGAGCTGGGTTCACTCAACACAACGCTAGGTATATGCAGTGATGAGGTTGGTTAAGTATACATAACAGGTACTGGGTAGTTAGATGCAGTGAGCTGGGTCCACTGAACAGTGAGGGTACTTAAGATGCAGTGAGGTGGGTTCTCACTCAACACAACCGGTAGTTAGATGCAGTGAGGTGGCCAGGTGGGTTCTCACCCAACACAACAGGTATTTAGATGCAGTGAGCTGGGTTCACTCAACACAACGCTAGGTATATGCAGTGATGAGGTGGGTTAAGTATACACAACAGGTACTGGGGTATATGCAGTACTGGGTAGTACAATGTGCAGCTCCCTGTCACACACACAGGTAGTCACTGAATGTACTGGGCTGCTGGCAGTGGCACACACACTATCAATTAGCAATGCTATGCATGCAACAAAAGTGTCAGTTTGACACACAGAAAAAAAAAAAAAGTACAGGATGAGCTCTGACAAGAGCTGTTGCTGGGTGCTATAAAAGCAATAACAATCAGCCAGGAGCAAGCTAAGAAGCCAATAACCTAACTAATCTGTCCCTAGAAGAACAAGTCTGCAGCAGCTCTCCCTAGTCTGTCTAATAGCAGGCAGACGAGTGACTGTAATGGCCGCCGGAGGCTGCCTTATATAAGGGGGGGTGGGGCTCCAGGGCTTAGTGTAGCCTGAATGGCTACAATGTGCCTGCTGACTGTGATGCAGAGGGTCAAAGTTGACCCTCATAGTGCATTATGGGGCGAATCGAACTTCCGCAAAAAGCGAACCCCCGAAGTTCGCCTGGAACCGTTCGCCGGCGAACCGTTCGCTACACCTCTACTGGTGCCCACGATGGCTAGAGTGCAGGCGATGGCGGTTTTCAAGCCCATATGGTCGGGCTGAGGTAGCTCAATGACAGAACAACAGTGACTGTCCAGCTGATCGAATTTGGTCTGTCCACAATGAAGCAACAACCTTATTATATTGGGGGTGCCCCCCAACACACTCATATAGATCATTGCTTCATTGTGATATGCAAGCCCCTTCACCGCGGCAAGGTAACAATCACAAAGGGGAATTGACACTTGGATATGCCTTTTGTTATGCTGTTGCAGCCACAGTGCAGCCATAAAAATTAGGCAGGCATGTACACGCACCAGAAAAATTATTATTCTTTTTGTCAGCTGCCTTAAAAATTCAGGAATCCACCTGGAGTCCTGGACCCTGTTGGTGGTGGTGGAGAAGGCAATCAAGCGGCCTGCAGGCAGAGATGCTATGTGGGAACTGACTTAGTCTTCAGGCAGGGCGTGCAGGCAGAGATGTTGTGTGTGGGGACTGACTTAATCTTCAGGCAGGCAGTAGCCCTCCGGGATCCATGCCTCACTCATTTTGATAAAGGTGAGGTACTGAACACTTTTGTGACCTAGGCGACTTCTCTTCTTACTGACAATGCCTCCAGCTGCTCTGAAGGTCCTTTCTGACAGGACGCCTGAGGCAGGGCAAGCCAGAAGTTGGATGGAAAATTGTGACAGCTTTGGCCACAGGTCAAGCCTGCGCACCCAGTAGTCCAGAGGTTTATCGCTGTTTAGAGTGTCTATATCCGCACTTAAGGCTACCTGCCGGTCGAGGCATTGGTGGAGGGTGGATCCGGAAGGGCTAAGGCGAGGCATTGGACTAAAGAATGTCTGCATGTCCGACATCACCATGAGATCGCTAGAGCTTCCTGCCCTTGCCTGCGTGGACATGGGAGGGGGAGGGGGAGGAGGATTACTGGAAGTGGCACCTTTATTCCGTTGTGCTGTGACATCACCCTTAAACGCACTGTAAAGCAAACTTGCCAAATGAAGTTTTAAGTGCTGCATCCTTTCAGACTTGTGTTTATTTGGTAACATCACTGCCACTTTGTGTTTATACTGAAGGTCTAGTAGCATTGCCACCCAGTACAGGTCATTCCTCTTGAGTTTTTTTTATACGGGGGTCTCTCAACAGGCTGGACAGCATGAAAGACCCCATCTGCGCAAAGTTGGATGCCGACATACTAGTCATCTCCTCTTGCTCTTCCTCAGTGATGTCAGGTAAGTTATCCTTCTCCCCCCAGCCACGAACAATACCGCGGGATAGGTGAGCAGCACAAGCCCCCTGCAACACCTGTTGTGGTTGTTCTTCCGCCTCCTCCTCAAAAAAAACACCTTCCTTATCTGAATCCTCTTCCCCAGATGACTCCTCCTCCTCCTTCCCCTCCTCTGTGTTGCCTTAGATGTTGGTGAAACATCTGGTTCAGGTCGTGATGGCTCCCACAATTCCTCTTCTTCCTGTTCATACTCCTCTACAGCTTGATCCACCACTCTACGCACGGCATGCTCCAGGAAGAGAGCATATGGGATCAAGTCGCTGATGGCGCCTTAACTGCGACTCACCAGGTTTGTCACCTCCTCAAACGGACGCAGGAGCCTGCAGGGATTAAGCATGAGTGCCCAATACTTTGGCCAGAAAATTCCCAGCTCCCCAGAGCCTGACCTTTGACTGTAGCTGTACAGATACTCGTTGATGGCTTTCTCCTGCTGTAGCAGGTGGTCAAACATGAGGAACGTTGAATTCCAGCGAGTCAGGCTATCACATATCAAGCGCCTCACCGGCAAGTTGTTTCTCCGCTGAATATTGGCCAAACGTGCCATGGCTGTGTAGGAATGCATGGAATGCCCACACACCTTCCTGGACTGCTTCAAGACCTCCTGTAAGCCTCGGTACTTTATTTACACTTGGTGTGCGCTTCACTGAGCAGAGCAGGTTCAGCAATCATGGACCCTTACCCTTTCATAAACAGAGTCCCTATTGCATAATATGTATCCTTCTCAACAAAGTTTTTGCACAGTCTCTTCAAATCTTTATGCACTCAATGGGTAATATGAATCTTCACCCCATCAGCAGTATTTTAAAACCATGCACGCTCACCAGACAGCTTGGCTGACCAAGTCACAGATCAGCAGCAGCACTTGTTGGGGATCCTCCCCTTGTACACTGGCAATCTGCAGCCTTCAGTCCTTTATATAGGGAGAGATAAAGAACTCCACATTGCATAATACTGTTACACATTCAGGTCACCTCCTGTGCTCATACATGCAATAAGGTGAGTATAATCCTCCACCAAAACACCATGAGCTGCTCACCACATCTAGTGGCTGACCCTCTGTGGAACCAGCAAATCGAGCTTTACCCTTCTGGGCAGATTCTGTGACCATCAGTACCTTCAAAACTCAAAAAGAGGCCTCCATAGCATAATACCGTTTTAGTATTCTGGATATGGAAAGGGGATGTAGATGAATTACAACATTACCTGAGATAGCTTAATGGCAATGATTGCTAAATGGAGTGAGGTTAAAATAGATTTTATGGATATAGTAGTATACAAAAGAGGGGGACAGTTGGGTACAGTGGAAGTGTGCTGGTCCCATAACCCAGAGGTTGATGGATCGAAACCATCCTCTGCTAGGCATGATTTCATTTTTGCACCTTGCTTTATAGCATGGGCAAAACGGTCTCCATAGCCCTGTAAGAGAAAGTGTAATAAGGGCCCTGCCGTAACATAGCTATTGCGGTAGCTAAGACTACTCCTTTCTTGTAGTTGGAGAGGAGTGAACTGTGACGCCACACACAAAAAAAAAAAAAAAACACAGCAAACAGAGAAGCTTTCCCATATTGGAGCATTGAATTTGGTAAAGTCTTAAACCAATGTGTTGTAAGACACAAGTAAGCTTTAGGTTAGCAGGAATGGTTGCATGGCCACCTAGCTTTTCATCCTTCCCAGGTCAGCTAGGCTGGTTTCAGCCTGTAGTGTTGGTGGTATAGTGGTGAGCATAGCTGCTCTCCAAGCAGTTGACCTGGGTTCGATTCCTGGCCAATGTATATGAGCGTGTTTTTGACATCCTACAAATCCCTGGAAGACAAGATCCTCCTCCAGAGGAAGGAAGGTGGAAGGAAGGGAAGGAAGCTGTTGTGGGGTGCTATTTAAGGAATAACAATCAGCCAGGAGCAAGCTAACAAGTCTACAAGAGCCTAACTAAGCTTTCCCTAGCAGAGTCTGTCAACAGCTGTCCCTTCACTAATTACTGTAGGCAGACGAGTGAGTAAAATGGCCGGAGAACCTTGCCTTTTAGAAGGGGGGGGGGGGGGGCTCCAGGAGTGAGTGTAGTCTGATTGGCGACAATGTGCCTGCTGACTGTGATGTAGAGGGTCAAAGTTGACCTTAATAGAGCATTATGGGGGCTAACCGAACTTCCGCAAAAGTTTGCCTTCGCCGGCTAACGCAAACCACCCACAGTTCGCCTGGAACCGTTCGCGGGCGAACCGTTCGGCCCATCTCTAGTGTAGGGGCTGTACATAGTGCGTATAAGGTTATATTGGTGCAAGAGTACTAATACTGAAGGATACTGCACTATGTACTGCTTATTGTCTTTTATCTGAGATATGCTGCCTAGTATCAAGGAGAGGCCAGGAGAATCGAAGTGGATTCTGAGTGATTATGCGATATGTGCTGTTTGTGATTGAGCAGCATTTAAATCTGGTGAGCGCACTGCATTGCATGTGCTGGTGTTCGCATGCTAATACGTGTTACCTAAGCTAAAGTGGAGGTGCATAAAGTTAAAAGGATACTACACTATTGCATTTTTAATCTTTTTTTATTTATTTTCTTAGGAAAATTTCTGCAGATTACAGTGAACAACCAGAGTGATATAAGAGTTGGGATTGAATCTGGACATTGTCACAAACCTCAGGTTACCATACAGAGCACAAACATCCCTGCATATCTTTTATCTGACTTTATTGGTGTTGCAAACCGGTACTGGCGATTATATTAGACTATTTTCCAGGGAGGAGCCCTTGGATTAATTAGTCACACAGGTACAGTGAAAGGTATGCAGTGACTGGTATAGTACAGTGTGCAATCACACAGATGAAGTGAAAGGTATGCACTGACTGGACTAATACAGTGTGCAGTCACAGAGATGCAGTGAAAGGTATGCACTGACTGGTATAATACAATATGCAGTCACAGATGCAGTGAAAGGTATGCACTTACTGAAATATGAAACAGTGTGTAGTCACACAGATGCAGTGAAAGGTATGCAGTGACTGGTATATAAAACAGTGTGCAGTCACAGATGTAGTGAAAGGTATGTGCTGACTGGACTAATACAGTGTGCAGTCACACAGATGCAGTGAAAGGTATGCACTGACTGGTATAATACAGTGTGCAGTCACACAGATGAAGTGAAAGGTATGCACTGACTGGACTAATACAGTGTGCAGTCACAGAGATGCAGTGAAAGGTATGCACTGACTGGTATAATACAGTGTGCAGTCACATATGCAGTGAAAGGTATGCAGTGACTGGTATATAAAACAGTGTGCAGTCACACAGATGCAGTGAAAGGTATGCAGTCACTGGTATAATGCAGTGTGCAGTCACACAGATGTAGTGAAAGGTATGCAGTGACTGGTATATAAAACAGTGTGCAGTCACACAGATGCAGTGAAAGGTATGCAGTGACTGGTATATAAAACAGTGTGCAGTCACACAGATGCAGTGAAAGGTATGCAGTGACTGGTATAATACAGTGTGCTGGGCCTGGCACAGTATAGCAAGGGCCAGCTGCAACAGACAGGGCTATATATGCAGTCAGTGTCAGTCGCACACACACACACACACACAAAAAGAAAACACATCACAAGAACATTAGCTCTCAAAAGAGCTTTTTTTGGGGTGCTTTTCAACAACAAATATCAGCAAGGAGCAAGCTAACAAGACCTAACTAAGGCTTTCCCTATCTCTGCAGTAATGTCTCTCCTTTTTCTCATCAAGCAGGCAGCAGACAGAGGGAGAAGATGGCCGACGCAGCAGCGTTTTTATAGGGGGGGCTGGGGTCCAGAAGGGAGTGCAGCCTGATTGGCTGCCATGTGTCTGCTGACTGTGATGTAGAGGGTCAAAGTTTAGCCCAATGATGTGGTATAGGGGGCAGATCGAACTTGCTATGTGTTCGCGGTTCACCGCAAACGCGAACCGCTCAGATTTGGGTGAACAAGTTCGTCTGTAAACCCTTCGGGCCATCTCTACAACAGAGGAGAGAAGTAATTTATGGCTCAATTTACTTAGGAAGAAATGTACTTCTTATTTGCATGTGTTTCAAATTTTAAGATTTTCGCAACAGGTCCACTTTAACCACTTCCATACCAGCAGTCTCTGCCCCTGTAAGGACCAGAGACTGCTGGATCAGAGACTGCTGGTAGCAAAGAATGTTGCTTCCTGGCAAATCTCTGCTCCCGTTGGTCATGCCATTCCTCCATCCCTGCAGGCACCTCTCTCCAGTGGCATAGCTAAAACGCTTTGGGCCCTGGTGCAAATTTTAAATTGGGGCCTCCCAAGCACTCCGTACATAACAATTGATACGGTACACCAAAACCTAACAAGGACAACTACAGTGTCAGAGGTGCAAGAAGGGGACAGGAAACAGTTTGTTAATGATTAATACTATTCAAAGCATCTACAGAAAGGAATATTATCAGTACAGGACCAATAAAGAGCTAATACTGTGGTTGAGGGTGGGCCCCTTGGGGCCCATTTGGCCCAAGGGCTCTGATGCAGTCGCAACCTCTGCACCCCCTATTGCTACACAACTGCCTCTCTCTGCTATTGCTATGCTGGCAGAGCTGTGTGAGCAGGTCAGGAGCCGCTTTCTTTGGATCCTGCTGTTGTCCATCAATTTAAGCTAATAGGATTGGCTTACAGTGATGACAGGGTCAGGAGCCAATGAAATCAGCTCCTGACCGGCTCACACAGCTCTTTCGTCATATAGATGGCAGGGCAGGCAGTGTGCAGTGGGATGATTGAAATCTATGCCCTGGCAACAGTAAGGGGATAAAAACAGGACATAGATTTCAATCATAGAGGTCTGTAAGTGGTTAATAAAAACCAGGCTTTGCTTTAGACCTTGATTTAGTAGAATATTTAAAAGGATAGTACACATGAAAATGCCATAGACAAAAATGACGGGATGTTTTTTGGTTGTTTCCTGCTCGAATTCAAGGCACTTGTCATAGATGCAGCAAAGCACCTCAAAACATAACAGAGGCTCCTCTAAATTTCATAAAGGGTGTGGTATTCTATTATTTCTTTTTTTTTCATAGAACATGGGGCTGATATGACTTTAGCGGTGAAGACTGAATTTTGTTTTGTTTATTTTGGAATGATGTTATTTTCTGTATTGAATAGTGTGTATATATGTGGTTGTATTAGTATGCCCACTATTCGTAGCCAGAGTTTTCATAGTGGGCAGCAGGCATTTGTGGGCATTTCTGAAATGCAACCAAAGTCCGGGCTTGACATGGAAGAGGGATTCCTGCATATGGAACTAGAGGCTGTAAATTGAATACAAAGGTTGCAAATAAAGAGCAACATATTGAAATAGGGAGCAACTGTCTGAGGGATCTGTACATAACTGAAGGTGGCTGTTGTACATACATTTTAGACATAGAAGTGAGGGCTGCACATGTAATTAGAAGGTGCTGCTGCACATGGAAGGGGAGCTACAAGAAAGTTGGCCTAGGGGCATAAAAAGCATAAATCCGTCTTTGGTGGGTGGCCCTGGTGCTCACTATTTTATTGGGCTCCAATTTTACCACTACACCTCTCATGGCTAGGGATGATCGGAACAGGCGATTTCCGATATCACGGTAATTCCGCATTTCGCTGTAACAAAATTGCGTCACCGGCTACATTCCAGCGGATCCCCGCGGTATTCCGCGGAATTCCGCATCCCGGCGGAACCATTTCCACAATGTTAAATGGATGTTAATGGATGCTAATGGATGTTTCCTTTTAAACAAATACCTGTTCCCTGGCAGTCCTGCTGATAACTTTGGCTTTAATGGTGGCTGAATCACAATCCTGATTACAATTTTTGTTTGGAGCAGCAGGAGTTGTCGTAGGCCATGGGACCTAGAGGTGGTTTCACAGTAGTCATTATAATTTTTTTTTTTTTTGGAGCAGCAGGAGAAGTTGTAGGCCAAAAGCATAGGTTTATGATAGAATATAACGTCGGACAGCTGTAAAACCTGCATTTTTATGATCTTAAAGTGCAAAAATATGCAGCAGAGTTTGAGAGAGAGACCATTTGAGGCTTGGAAAACAGCAATATTTTAATTTAGTCTGTCCAATCTTCATTATGAATCAGTGAGAGGGGCCTTGTAATTATCACTGATCCATGACTCATTCATTTTAATGAACATTAGTATGTCCACATTGTCTGTGGACAGACGGGTCGGTTGGTCGGTGACCACCCCACCTGCAGCACTAAATACTCGCTCAGAAAGAACACTGGCGGCGGGGCATGCAAGAACCTCCAGTGCATACTGAGCGAGTTCAGGCCAGGTATCCAGTTGTTTTGTTTAATACTCCATGGGGTCATCATTACTCTCCATATTGTCTGGAGCACTGGCCGACCCCAAGTAATCATTCACCATATGGGCCAGCCTCTGGCGGTGACTACTTTGCCTGCTGGTGGTGCTGCTGCTAGAAGGAGTATCTAACATTGGCTGATAAAATTCCTTCAACATACTCAGCAGGTTCACAGATTGGCTATTGGTGCTGCTGCTGGGAGTGGGACCACCAGACCTTTGCTGAGTATGATGAGGCTTGGTAGCTTGGACCTGGGATACAGGTGCAGGAAATGCATCTTCTACCCAACGAAGAAGGGCATCCCGGATGTGGCTCATCCTGGCGTCTGCTTGGGAGGGGGGTATGAACTGCTGCATTTTCCCCTTGCTCCGGGGATCTAAGATGGTGGCTGTGACAATCCAGCCTCGCGATCCCGTCCAATCTACTCCTGCTAGCGTACGCTGCCTGCCTAATTTTTCTGGCTGCACTGCAGCTGCAACAACAAAACAAAAGACATATACATGTGCCAATTCCCCTTCGTGATCATTACCTTGCTGCGGTGAAGGGGCTTGCATATCACAATGAAGCAATGACTGCCAGCTATATGAGTGTCTCGTTGCTTCATTGTGGACAGACCAAATTTGATCAGCTGGACAGTCACTGGTATGTCATTCAGCTACCTCAGCATGGCGACCATATGGGCTGGAAAGCAGCCATCACCTGCACTCTCGTCATGGTGCGCACCAGTCCAGCATGGCCGTCACTACACAACTGTTGGGGTGCGTTACACAGTGAGTTTGGTGTGTCAGTGTGAAGCAGTACTCTAATTACACTACCTGATTGATGTATACACATGCAAGATGTTTTAAAGCACTTTAGGCCTCCAATTTAGCATGCAATGTGATTTCTGCCCTTAAAACGCTGCTTTGCGTCAAATCCAGATTTTTCCCCGGGAGTTCTGGCGTCTATCACTCATCCATGCAAAAACTCAGATGTTAGACCCTTGAAACATCTTTCCATCACTTTTGTGGCCAGCTTAAGTGTTTCTAGTTTTCAAAGTTCGCTCCCCATTGAAGTCTATTGCGGTTAACGGAAGTTCGCGTGAACCAAACTTTTGCGGAAGTTCGCGAACCGAAAATCGGAGGTTCGGGCCATCTCTACTGGTGAAGGTTGGGGATAGCACTCCTGGCAAAATATTAGCGGCTGGGGATCCGCCATTGTGGAGAAACACTGTTTATCAGTCTGCGGAAGGGTGCACAGTCCACAAACTGGTAGGGCAGCAGCTGTTGGCCCAACAGCCTTGCCAGGAGTGCATTATTTTTGACAACAAAAGGATCACTTGCAGGGAGCATCCGCTTCCTCTGCAACATTTCTGGAACAGAGGCCTGACGCTGGAACACTGGTGATTCAGAGGAAACCAACAAGGGTGATGATGAGGTGCTTGCCGAGGTCTGGAGCCCTCTTCCAGCCTGGCATGCAGAGGGATTTGAAGTAGAATGGGACACAGGTTGGATAGGGACAGGATGACTAGAAAAAGAAGAGGAGGGGCCTGTTGCTGCTGCTTTTCCTCCACCCATCTTATTGTAATTCTTTACATATTCGAACTCCCATCTGTGGTGGTTGCGCAGATGGCTTATCAGCCCTGAAGTGCCGAACCCGCTGCCGATTTGCCTCTGCTCACCGACTTACGACACACAGATTCATCCTCTTCCAGAACAGTAAAATAATTCCACGCAGGGGACGTGCATGCACGGGGAGCAGTGGTGCAACCTGTTCTAGCACGTCAATGCTCAGCATTGGACTGGTGGGTACTGACAGACGGAAAAGCACTTGCAGGCTGCTGGCCAACCGTCTGCTCTGTTTCTCCATGCTGCTCACGCCTGCTAGTGCCTAACCCACCAGATGGTGACCACGTTGGATCAGCCGCCTCATCATCCAAAACATCATCCAGTTTAACCAAAGCACTGGAACCCATAAGTGACTCTTCTGGATACTCCACCTGGCCACAAAACACCTTTGTAGTTAACTGGTGATGTTGATTGGTGGAGCTGACACAAGCTTCCAGTTGTGATGGATTACTGGATGAATAAAACACAGGGGCCATTTCTGTCACAACAGAACTAGTGTTGGGCGAACAGTGTTCGCCACTGTTCGGGTTCTGCAGAACATCACCCTGTTCGGGTGATGTTCGAGTTCGGCCGAACACCTGACGGTGCTCGGCCAAACCGTTCGGCCATATGGCCGAACTAAGAGCGCATGGCCGAACGTTCCCCGAACGTTCGGCTAGCGCTGTGATTGGCCGAACGGGTCACGTGGTTCGGACCCGAACGCGCTCTGATTGGCCGAACTGTCACGTGGTTCGGGTAAATAAATACCCGAACCACGTCATATCTCCGCCATTTGTCTGTGGGTTTAGCTTTGGGTAGGCAGGCAGGGTAGTTCGCGCTCCAGCCACGCTAGCCAGGGTCCCCCCCAGTCATTGTGTGTCGCTGCTGGGAATAGTAGTACACCGCTCGCTCAGCATTCTGTTTACTGCCACTCTGTGTACCTCGCTCAGCCACACTATATAGCATTCTGTTTACTGCCACTCTGTGTCTGCTGGGAATAGTAGTACACCGCTTGCTCAGCCACACTATATAGCATTCTGTTTACTGCCACTCTGTGTACCTCGCTCAGCCACACTATATAGCATTCTGTTTACTGCCACTCTGTGTCTGCTGGGAATAGTGGTACACCGCTCGCTCAGCCACACTATATAGCATTCTGTTCACTGTTCTGTGTCTGCTTGGAATAGTGGTACACCGCTCGTTCAGCCACACTATATAGCATTCTGTGTACTGTTCTGTGTCTGCTGGGAACAGTAGTACACCGCTCGTTCAGCCACACTATATAGCATTCTGTGTACTGTTCTGTGTCTGCTGGGAACAGTAGTACACCGCTCGCTCAGCCACACTATATAGCATTCTGTTCACTGTTCTGTGTCTGCTGGGAATAGTGGTACACCGCTCGCTCAGCCACACTATATAGCATTCTGTTCACTGTTCTGTGTCTGCTGGGAATAGTGGTACACCGCTCGCTCAGCCACACTATATAGCATTCTGTTTACTGTTCTGTGTCTGCTGGGAATAGTGGTACACCGCTCGCTCATCCACACTATATAGCATTCTGTTCACTGTTCTGTGTCTGCTGGGAATAGTGGTACACCGCTCGCTCAGCCACACTATATAGCATTCTGTTCACTGTTCTGTGTCTGCTGGGAATAGTGGTACACCGCTCGCTCATCCACACTATATAGCATTCTGTTCACTGTTCTGTGTCTGCTGGGAATAGTGGTACACCGCTCGCTCAGCCACACTATATAGCATTCTGTTCACTGTTCTGTGTCTGCTGGGAATAGTGGTACACCGCTCGCTCAGCCACACTATATAGCATTCTGTTCACTGTTCTGTGTCTGCTGGGAATAGTGGTACACCGCTCGCTCAGCCACACTATATAGCATTCTGTTTACTGTTCTGTGTCTGCTGGGAATAGTGGTACACCGCTCGCTCATCCACACTATATAGCATTCTGTTCACTGTTCTGTGTCTGCTGGGAATAGTGGTACACCGCTCGCTCAGCCACACTATATAGCATTCTGTTCACTGTTCTGTGTCTGCTGGGAATAGTGGTACACCGCTCGCTCAGCCACACTATATAGCATTCTGTGTACTGTTCTGTGTCTGCTGGGAACAGTAGTACACCGCTCGTTCAGCCACACTATATAGCATTCTGTGTACTGTTCTGTGTCTGCTGGGAATAGTGGTACACCGCTCACCCGTCACTGTATAGCATTGTGCTCTGTGTCGCTGCTGGGAATAGTGGTACTGTATAGCATTTCTGTACTGCCACTGTACTGCTGCCAGTCAGCGTGTACTGTAAGGATAAGTGAAATGAGGAAGAAATCCGGTGAAAGAGGGAGGGGCAAGGGAAGAGGTGTTTCCCCTGACGGTTCACGTACAGGCCACAGGGGAGCACCCAAGAAAACCCACTCAATACCGCCCATGTTGTCCAGGACAACAACCCTCACAAATCCAAAAGAACAGGACCAGATAATTACTTGGATGACCTCTCAAGCGTCCAGCAGTGGGTTAAGCAGCACCAGCACATCACGCACGAGGTCCGAGTCCTCAGCCAGTTACAAGGAGCCAGTGGGCACAAAGCTGACACAACCGGCAGCGACACCACGCACACAACTGCCAGATAACCAGTCCGATGAATTACCTCAGGACACAATGGGGTATTCGCAGGAGCTATTCCCAGCCCAACAAACTTCCACCTTTCAAAGGTCAATGGAGGAACAGCCAGAAATGTTGTGCCTGGATTCACAACCGTTAACTGTGGGAAATGCACCGCGCACTGAAATACGAGGCGAGTCCGAAGAGGACTCGGAAACCCAAATCCCAGAGCAATTTGGGCAGGAGGGGTTGCAATTGCAGGAGGTCGGCCGACAAGATCTGGAAGACGACGTTGGAGTGTGCTGCGCAGAGGTTGTTGTGGGGAGCTCTACTCCACGGCGGTGGCCCACAATGACATATGACGAGTTTGAGGAGATGGAAGAGGAGGGTATGGACAATGTGGACAGAGACCCAGATTTTGTTTGTGAACGAGAACATCGCCGTCGTAGCAGCAGCACAGATGAGTCTGTTGAAGAACACACTGCTGCACGAGTTCGCCTTGTGCCACAAGGTAGGCGGCGCGCAATTTCAGGCACCACAAGCGTGGAAGTTCAAGTGAGAGGCAAAAGAGGAGCAAACAGAAATCGCCAGCAAGGAGGCAGGTGCTCCAAAGTCTGGGCTTTCTTTGAAGACTGCACTGAGGATGTTACCATGGCGATTTGCAAGGTGTGCAAGACCCGCCTGAGCAGGGGGAAAAATATTAACAACCTCTCCACCACCAGCATGAGCCGTCACATGCTATCCAAACATCCCACTCTTTGGGCAAACGCGTCAGGACAGGGTACCAGAAACAACACTGCCTCCCTTGGGTTCACCAGACCCGCCTCAGCAGCAGCAGTAGCCCAGCCATTGCGTGGTTCACAACATTCACAAACATCAGACGACGCTGACACTGTCACTTTCCGGAGTAGTGCTCTTGAGGTCTCCCAGTGTTCATCAAACACAACAACCAACAGCCCTTCCGTGTGCAGCGCTACGGTTCAGTTGTCTGTGTCGGAGATGTTTGAGCGCAAGAGGAAATTGCCAGCAAATGACCCCCGGGCCGTGGCAGTAACAGCCAGCATAGCCAAGCTTCTGGCCTGCGAAATGCTGCCATATCGATTGGTGGAGACAAACAGCTTCAAGGGCATGATGTCAGTGGCCATCCCACGTTACGTGGTTCCCAGCCGCTACCACTTTGCACGCTCTGCAGTGCCTGAGTTGCATGAGCACGTGGTCAGCAAAATAACCCGAAGCTTGAAGAATGCCGTTGCCTGCAAGGTTCACCTCACCACTGACACCTGGACGAGTGCGTTCGGCCAGGGTCGATACATCTCCCTTACCGCGCACTGGGTGAACCTTGTGGAGCCTGGCAGCGATTCCTCACCTGCTACGGCACGGGTGTTGCCCACGCCACAAACAGCTGCACCGCCGTCCCTCCCACTGGATAACAGCAGCACCTACCTCTCTGACTCCTTCTCCTCCAACGCATCTCAAAGCTGTACCTCATCCGGAAACGCTAACCCAGCAGCAGTAGGATCGTGGAAGCAGTGCAGCACAGCTGTTGGCATGCGTCAACAAGCGTTGCTGAAGCTAATCTGCCTTGGGGATAAGCAGCACACAGGGGAGGAAATTTGGAGGGGAATAAAGGAACAGACGGATTTGTGGCTGGCACCGCTGGACCTGAAACCGGGCATGGTTGTGTGTGATAATGGGAGTAATCTCATTCGCGCTTTAAGGTTGGCTAAGCTGACACACATCCCTTGCCTGGCGCACGTGATGAACCTAGTAGTTCAGCGGTTCCTGAGGACATACCCAGGCGTGCCCGATCTGCTGTTGAAGGTGCGTCGAGTGTCCAAACATTGTAGAAATTCCAGTACTGCTTCGGGGGCACTCGCCAAGATGCAGGAGCGCTTCAATCTCCCCCACCATCGCTTGCTGTGTGATGTCCCTACGCGCTGGAATTCTACGCTGCACATGCTAGCCCGCTTTTGCGAGCAGAAGAGTGCAGTGGTCCAGTACATGACGGCGCAGTACCGAGGCGCATCCGGCCAGCTGCCAAGCTTCTGTGGATCCGATTGGGCCAACATGTTGGACCTCTGCCAAGTCCTCCAAAATTTTGAGCAATCCACGTTGCTTGTGAGCAGTGACAACTCTTCAGTCAGCATTACCATACCACTGCTGTGTTTACTGAAGAGGTCGATGTTAAAAATCAAGGAAACAGCTGTCATGATGCAACTGGGGGAATCTGAAGGAGAAAACGATCAGCGTGATGGTACCAACATCAGGCCATCCGCCTCAGGGAACGCTGGCCCCAGCAGCTATGACGAAGAAGAGGAGGAGGAACAGCTGGAGTTGGAGCAGGAATTTCATGCCACCACTGACGAGGGCCAGAGCGGTGCACGTTGGACTTCCACAATTCAACGCGAATGGTCAGCAGAAGCAGACCAGGAGGAAGGTGACGACTATGATGCATCACAACAACTATCACAACGCTCACAAGAGGATGATGAGGATTCTGGTAGGACTCTGGCACACATGGCTCAATTCATGCTAGACTGCATTGAACGTGACCCACGCATTGTGCGCATTCTGGACAACACCAATTACTGGGTTTATACCCTTCTGGATCCACGGTACAAACACAATGTTCCAAAACTGCTTGAAGAAAGAGTCAGACAGGTCAAAATGGAAGAATACCAGCAGGCCCTTGTGGAGACTTTAGAGAGGAGATTGACATCCTCCCCCTCCTCTAGCCAGTTGTACGCAGACAGACTGACTTCCGCAAACCCAGGACGACCAGGAGGGCAGCAAACAACGCAAGCCGCAGCTAGTACCCAAAAGGGAATGGTATCGGCAGTGTCCTTGGAGTGGGAAAATTTTCTGACACCCATGCAGCCGCAGCCCACTGAACAGCAAGCGTGCAGATCCACCTCCAACACCGATCGCCTGGAGAAGATGGTCAAGGACTACATGTCAGATGGCGTAGCTGTGTCGAACCATCCATCTGCACCCTTCAACTATTGGGTATCGAAGCTAGACACCTGGCACGAACTGGCAATGTACGCAATAGAGGTGCTGGCTTGCCCGGCAGCCAGCGTTATGTCGGAACGCTGTTTCAGTGCTGCCGGAGGCATCGTCACAGATCGGCGTATCCGCCTCTCTACAGACAATGCAGACCGTCTGACTCAAATTAAAATGAATCAATCCTGGATTGGAAATGACTACGCAACACTCCAGGACCCCAACCAAGTAACATGACCAATGAACATCTGGGATGGTGTTGCGTTTCCGGGCCCTGTTTATTGAACCTCTCATCTGTATTACATTTATGACTGCATGGCGGCAAAAAGCATTGCTGCTATATCCGCACGCTTTTTGTCCACATGCAAGGCCTGGGTTGTTGTGTCTCACAAAGCGTGGCCTTCTCCTCCTGCGCCTGCTCCTGTTCCATCACGTCTGCTGCTGCTGGGTTAGCGTTGCCGCGTGGTCCCTGTTTATTGAACCACTTATCTTTATTACATTTATGACTGCATGGCGGTACAAAGCATGCTATCCGCACGCTTCTTGCCCTCATGCAAGGCCTGGGTTGTTGTGTCTCACAAAGCGTGGCCTTCTCCTCCTGCGCCTCCTCCTGTTCCATCACGTCTGCTGCTGCTGGGTTAGCGTTGCCGCGTGGTCCCTGTTTATTGAACCACTTATCTTTATTACATTTATGACTGCATGGCCGTACAAAGCCTGCTATCCGCACGCTTCTTGCCCTCATGCAAGGCCTGGGTTGTTGTGTCTCACAAAGCGTGGCCTTCTCCTCCTGCGCCTGCTCCTGTTCCATCACGTCTGCTGCTGCTGGGTTAGCGTTGCCGCGTGGTCCCTGTTTATTGAACCACTTATCTTTATTACATTTATGACTGCATGGCGGTACAAAGCCTGCTATCCGCACGCTTCTTGCCCTCATGCAAGGCCTGGGTTGTTGTGTCTCACAAAGCGTGGCCTTCTCCTCCTGCGCCTGCTCCTGTTCCATCACGTCTGCTGCTGCTGGGTTAGCGTTGCCGCGTGGTCCCTGTTTATTGAACCACTTATCTTTATTACATTTATGACTGCATGGCGGTACAAAGCCTGCTATCCGCACGCTTCTTGCCCTCATGCAAGGCCGGGGTTGTTGTGTCTCACAAAGCGTGGCCTTCTTCTCCTCCTGCGCCACCCTCCTCCTGTTCCATCACGTGTGCTGCTGCTGGGTTAGCGTTACCGGTCCCTTTTCCTGGAACCTCTTATATGTATTACATTTATGACTGCATGCCGACAAAAAACATGTTACCTGTGCAAAGAAAACAGACATTTCCCGCATTTAAAAGACAGTTTTCCCTTTGAAACTTTAAAATCGATTTTCTCAAAAACTATAAGCTCTTTTTGCTAATTTTTTTTTCCTCTTGTACCCACTCCCAAGGTGCACATACCCTGCAAATTTGGGGTATGTAGCATGTAAGGAGGCTTTACAAACCACAAAAGTTCGGGTCCCCATTGACTTCCATTATGTTCGGAGTTCGGGTCGAACACCCGAACATCGCGGCCATGTTCGGCCTGTTCGGCCCGAACCCGAACATCTAGATGTTCGCCCAACACTAAACAGAACCCACCACTTCTTGGGGCCTTGGTCCCATGGTCTCCTCCAATGCTTCACCCCAATCCTTCTGCACATCTCTCTCATCGACATAGGTGTGCTTTAATTCTGGAGGAGAGTACTGGGAGGAAGAAACCTCGTCAAGAGAAACAGCTGCGGTCGGGTTCTGGTCATGAGGAACCTGGCCACTACTGGTGCTGCTGCCACTAGGGTAGAGGGTTAGAGGGTTCCTGATCAAAATAATCAACTACTCTGTCTGCCTGCTGCTGCTGCTCTGTCAAAATTTTCCTGCGTGTGAACACAGGGAAGACATCTCTGATCAGGGTGGAACGCTTCCTGCTGCTGCTGCCACCCTTAACCTGATCACGTACTTGACGTGATCCACCAACACCGCCATCACTCCATTTTCTTTTAGGAGTGGCAGGAAATTGCTGCTGCTCTTGCTCCATTGTTTTGGTGCCAAAAACTTTATTGGGGAGGGGGTATGAGCAACAGAACCAAAGTAAAATAAATCCACTTAACTTAAACTAAAAAACAGATAAGAAAATAAAGGGGTGAAATAAAGAAAATAAATCAAACACAAAATAAAGAAAACAATAAAAACAAAAAAATGAACTTAGAAAAAAAAAAAAAACAACCTTGCACTACACTCAACTAATCAATCACCTAACTCTCTCACTCTGTCAAACACTAAAGGTGGCCATACACTGGCCCGATTCGCGGCCGTTTCGACAGCAGATTCGATCCTGGGATCGAATCTGCTGCCAATCGTTCGCGGTAAACGCACCCGCCGATCCGATTTCCTCCCGAAATCGGATCGGTCTGTCGATCGCGCCGTGCGGGAAATTACCCTCGATCGCCCGCGGGTAGGGAGCGCGTCGCTAGCGGCGGCCGATCCAATCAGGTATACATTACCTGACGCTGGCTCCCGGGCATCTTCTCTGCGCTGCGCGGCTCTGTTCCGGCTCCATCCTGGCGCTTCCTGTGTCACTGCAGTGACCAGGAAGTTCAAATAGAGGGCGCTCTATTTGAACTTCCTGGTCACGGAGTGACACAGGAAGCGCCGGGATGGAGCCGGAACAGAGCCGTGCAGCGCGGAGAAGATGCCCGGGAGCCAGCATCAGGTAATGTATACGGGGGGGGGGGGGGCAGGCGGCAGGAGCAGCTCAACAGATTGTGATCGGTTTCAGGCTGAAATCGATTCACAATCTGTTTGCAGTAAAGGCAGCCATACGATCCCTCTCTGATCAGATTCGATCAGATAGGGATCTGTCAGCTGGTCCATCTAATGGCAAATTGACCAGTGTATGGCCACCTTAAGCCTGCGGCCTGGCTGGCTTTGTCTAACCCTCTCCACACAGCAACTACTAGTACACTACACTTCAATCTATCACTCAAACTAACAACCTACTGTCACTCTCTCATAAATACACCTAGCTACTACTACTAATAGCTCACACAATCTAATCGTCTTTAAAAAGACTTTTGTTTTATATACAGTCTTTAAAGACTATTGTTTTATGTTGAAACAACTAATATGGGTCTGTCTCTCCTCTCTCTCCAACACCAGACTGAAACCCACAAGCTTCATGACTGTCACACCTCTCTTATATACAAAATGGGTGGGATAGCTGATGATAGGTAGCTAGGAGCTGGTTGCTAATGTAGGATTGGTTGTTTTTTGTTAAGACTCTAATTGGTGCAGAAATTCAGTTTTTAAAGTGAATGTTTACCAGATTAAAAAAAGAAAAAGTCAGATACTCACCTAAGGAGAGGGAAGGCTCGGTCCTAATGAGCCTTCCCACTCCTCTCCCGGTGCCCGGTCCCGCGCAGGATCCCCCGTGGCAGTATTCGACCAGTTCGGTCAAATACTGCCACTTCCGCATGCCTTCGGGAGCTTTCGGAAGCCTTTGGGAGCACTCGGGCTCCCGATGACGCGGCCGCTCCATACTACGCATGCGCGAGCGCCCTCTATGACGCACTCGCGCGTACGTAGTATGGAGCGGCCCGTCTTCGGAAGCCCGAGTGCTCCCGAAGACCTCCGAAGTCCCTGCGGTGGAGGACGCGAACAGTGGAGCCAGCGCAGCACCGAGGGCACCGGGAGAGGAGAGGGAAGGCTCATTAGGACCGAGCCTTCCCTCTCATTAGGTGAATATCTGACTTTTTCTTTTTGAATCCGGTACCCATTGGCTTTAATGCAGAAATCAGCATGTTTTAAGCATCTGTGACGGTCTATCCCTTCCGATCCTTCTGATTAGCTAATGCAGCTTTTACACGCTTCTGATTAAATTACGTCGGAATTCTGCATAGAAATTCCGCTATTTCCGATTACCGCTATAGCTTTGTGTTGTGTGTCTACACTGTGTTTTGTGGTGCGGCTTTATGGTACATCTTAAAGGGACTCCGAGCTCTGGCTAAAATAAAAATGTTCACTTACCAGGGGCTTTCTGCAGCCCAGTGCTGGTCGGGACGTCCCACGCCGGCCTCCTGGCTCTTCTCCCCACGGCTGTCCATATAGGGCTGATCGGCGGCTCCCCGGGCGACACTGGCTAAGTGTCGGGGCTCCTTCTTCCGCAAACCTCATCAATGACGTCGCACGCCAGCCGCCTCGCGTCATCACGGCGGCCGGCGTGACAGCACGGCGCATGCGCGATTAAATCGCGCATGCGCCGTACTGTCATGACGTGCAGCACTGGGCTGCAGAAAGCCCCTGGTAAGTGAACATTTTTATTTAAGCCAGAGCTCGGAGTCCCTTTAACGCACTTCAATAGTAAGTTTCTGCAATGTTCACAGTGCATGTGACGCATGCAGGGGCAAACGCAGGATTTTTAAGGGGGGGGTTCCTGAAAGGTCCAGAAGCACGTATGTCCCGAGTGCTTCCGAATACAGGTGGCTTCATACTGCCCATGCACAAAAGTGCGCTGGCGTATTACGGAGCTGCCTATCTTTGAAAGTACTCAAGGACACGAGTGTTTCTGAGGGCTTCTGGTAGCAGCAAATGTGAATGGGGTACAGCGCTGGAACAACTCCCCAAGAGAGGAACAGGAGATAGACTTAGTTTGGACAATTCAGTGGAATATGCTACATAGTTTCACATAGCGCAAGCGATACCCATATGATGCAGGGATATATGCATCTGCGGAAGATGGCGGCGCTATATAAATACTAAATAATAATATTTTGCCTCACCAGGATTGCACTTTTATTTAGCTTTCCTGTATGACAAGAACACACAGCCAGCTCTAGGGGAAGAGGGAAACAAAGGTGAATGAAGGAGGCTGGTGCACACCAAGAGTGCTTCTGAGCGTTTTTTAAATCAACAGTGATTTGAAAAGCGCTTGGCTAATGTTACCCTATGTGGGTGTTCCCACAGCAGCGTTGTGATTTTTTCAAAATCGCAGGTATACTGCATGTAGCATGTTTTTGAGCAATTCATTAAAAAATCGCTCTGAAAATCGCTTCACAAAATCACACTCACAAATTGCTAGCGATTGCTATTGTCATTTTGGCGTTGCACTAGCCCAGAGAGAGGAGTGGAGAAATTGAGAATAGCCTGAGATGGAGCAGAGAACTTATCTGTATTGAAGTCCCACATCAGACAGGCTACTTGCCTGTAATCGGACTCCTGTCCCTGTCAGTCTCTCACACAAGTCAGAAAGAAGCCCTCCTGGAGTCTAGGGACTGTCAAAAACTTTTCAGCTTGTTAAACACCTTACCCACACATGCAGTCATTATAACAATGGGGAGAGACCAGACAGATGTTTGCCTACAGACCCTGAGTCCAGGCAAGCTCTGCATCATGCTGTGCATATTTACCAGCTTGCCTGCACTCTAATTTCATCATGTCTGACACTTCTGTGCTGTGGAGAGTCCGGGACTCCATAATCAACATTCTCTCACTGCAGGCTGCATCTTCTTGTGAGGGAAGCTGGGCTGCCTCTCTCATTCTATTAGCTGGAGGGAGGCACCAGAAGTAAGAAGGGAGGGAGAATGAGGCTGTTTATATTATGCGGGCTTCCCTGGCTGAATACACAGCTCAGTGCAGGGGGGAGGTTCCAGCAGGGCCGGCCCTAGACTTTTTGCCGCCTGAGGCAAATTTTTAAAAAATTGTCACCGCCGCCCCTCCCCCCCCCCCTCGGGGGGGGGGGGGGGGGCGCCGAGCTGGAGGGGTAGCTGGCAGGAGGGGGGTATTAGGCCAGCGGCGGGGAGGGGGGTCGGACCCCCCCTCCCTCGCCTGGGTCCCCCGTCCTCCGCTCCCCTCCAGCCTAAATAGAAGCAGCCGTATGTGTAAGAGGCACGGGCGGGGAGGACACTCACCTCTTCCCAGCGTGCGCTCCACTGACGTCACTTCCTGCAGGAAGTGATGTCAGTGGAGCGCACGCTGGAGCGAGGAGGAGGTGAGTGTCTCCCCACCCGTGCCTCTTACACATACGGCTGCTTCTATTTAGGCTGGAGGGGAGCGGAGGACGGGGGACCCAGGCGAGGGAGGGGGGGTCCGACCCCTCTCCCCGCCGCTGGCCCAATACCCCCGTCCTGCCAGCTACCCCTCCAGCTCGGCGGGCCGGCTCCCTGCTCCCACGGACGGGCGGGTGCCGCCCCTGGAAATTTGCCGCCTGAGGCAAAAGTTTCACCCCGCCTCATGAGCGGGCCGGCCCTGGGTTCCAGACACCCGGAACAGCCCCCTCAGTTCGCCAGTGGCATTTGTAACAAACCCACTACTCCAGCCCCAATGCACTGCATGCTTAGATGCTGTGTAAAAGAGGCTGTTAAGCATACTTTTCAATGACTGTATGCTTCGTTGTATGCAACTTTAAGGTTGCATAACAGGTTGTGCAACTTCTGTGTTTCTGTTTTTACAGAGAATGCAATGCAGCTTCTACTTTAAACATAAACTAACTGTTCCACAACATCAACTGTTCCACAACATCACAGGTCTATTGTCTTCTGGTTATTTCCTAGTGGATAGTGACAAAAAAGTGCCTCTGAACACTATTAATTATTAATTAGGGATGGGACGAATCCACAATTTCTTCGAATCCGGATCCGAATCTAAAAAGGTTCTCGAATATCTCGAACCTTTCGAATCCCGAATCTAACGAATCCTGCACATAAGAATTGTGCGATCCATGGAATAGTTGCCCGCACTATAGGTAGCTAGGTAAAGGTGTCTTCAGTATAGCTAGCTAGGTATAGGGGCCTTCACTATAGGTTGCAAGGTATAGTGGCCTTCAGTATAGGCAGCCGGGTATAGTGGCCTTCAGTATAGGCAGCAGGGTATAGTGGCCTTCATTATAGGCAGCCGGGTATAGTGGCCTTCAGTATAGGCAGCCGGGTATAGTGGCCTTCACTATAGGTTGCAAGGTATAGTGGCCTTCAGTATAGGTAGCAGAGTATAGTGGCCTTCAGTATAGGCAGCAGGGTATAGGGGCCTTCAGTATAGGCAGCAGGGTATAGGGGCCTTCAGTATAGGTAGCAGAGTATAGGGGGCTTCAGCATAGGCAGCAAGGTATAGGGGCCTTCAGTATAGGCAGCAGGGTATAGGGGCCTTCAGTATAGGCAGCAGGGTATAGGGGCCTTTAGTATAGGTAGCAGAGTATAGGGGCCTTCAGTATAGGTAGCAGGGTATAGGGGCCTTCAGTATAGGTAGCAGGGTATAGGGGCCTTCAGTATAGGTAGCAGGGTATGGGGGTGCTTCAGTATAGGTAACAGGCTATGGGGGGCTTCAGTATAGGTAGCAGGCTATGGGGGTGCTTCAGTATAGGTAACAGGCTATGGGGGGCTTCAGTATAGGTAGCAGGCTATTGGGGGGCTTCAGTATAGGTAGCAGGCTATGGGGGGGGGCTTCAGTATAGGTAGCAGGCTATGGGGGGCTTCAGTATAGGTAGCAGGCTATGGGGGGCTTCAGTATAGGTCGCAGGCTATGGGGGGCTTCAGTATGGGGGGCTTCAGCATAGTTAGCAGGCTATGGGGGGCTTTAGTATAGGTAGCAGGCTATGGGGGGCTTCAGTATGGGGGGCTTCAGTATAGTTAGCAGGCTATGGGGGCTTTAGTATAGGTAACAGGCTATGGGGGCTTCAGTATAGGTAGCAGGCTATGGGGGGCTTCAGTATAGGTAGCAGGCTATGGGGGGCTTCAGTATGGGGGGCTTCAGCATAGTTAGCAGGCTATGGGGGGCTTTAGTATAGGTAGCAGGCTATGGGGGGCTTCAGTATAGATAGCAGGCTATGGGGGGCTTCAGTATGGGGGGCTTCAGCATAGTTAGCAGGCTATGGGGGGCTTTAGTATAGGTAGCAGGCTATGGGGGGCTTCAGTATAGATAGCAGGCTATGGGGGGCTTCAGTATAGGTAGCAGGCTATGGGGGGCTTTAGTATAGGTAGCAGGCTATGGGGGGCTTTAGTATAGGTAGCAGGCTATGGGGGGCTTCAGTATGGGGGGCTTCAGTATAGATAGCAGGATATGGGGGGCTTCAGTATGGGGGGCTTCAGTATAGATAGCAGGCTATGGGGGGCTTCAGTATAGGTAGCAGGCTATGGGGGGCTTCAGCATAGTTAGCAGGCTATGGGGGGCTTTAGTATAGGTAGCAGGCTATGGGGGGCTTCAGTATAGATAGCAGACTATGGGGGGCTTCGTATGGGGGCTTCAGTATAGATAGCAGGCTATGGGGGCTTCTTATGGGTGGCACATATCCTCCTCCCTCCCCCTGCAGCCTCCTCCGCTCGTCTCCCTGCATACATAAGGAGAAGCAGCCTCTCACCTCCAGCATCAGCGTGGAGCCCGGAGCAGCAGCCTTCTCCCTTCACTTCCTAGTTCCCCCTAGTGGCCACCTGACCGGCTCTTACTGATGACGCGTAGTAAGAGCCGGTCACTAGGGGGAATAAGGAAGTGTGCAGGAGGTCTGCCGCTCCGGGCTCCACGCTGGGGGTGAGAGGCTGCTTCCTCTTATTTATGCGGCGGGCGAGCGGAGGCGGCTGCGGGGAGCGGGAGGAGGACAATTGCGAGCGGGGGAAGCGGCGGATGCGCGGCGATGCAGCGTCGGGATTCGGCGGATTCGGCGAACAGAAAATGGCGTCGGGATTCAAGTCCACGAATCTCGAATATTTCCTAATATTCGAGGGATTCGTGGATTCGCCGGATTCGTCGTCCCACCCCTATTATTAATTAACTATTAATTAACATGACCTACCCCTGCAAAAATTGTGGGGCGAGTGGGTCCCCTTAAGAATTCAATACTTAGCATAAAAAAAAACATATAAAGGGTTCCTGGCTCATGGTCACATCAAAAATTTTGAGCCATGAACCCTTTATTTGCTTTTTTAGCTCCTACTAAATAGCAACATTTATCAGAGACAAGTTTCCGCAAAAACGACTGTATGGACAGGAATACTGTACAGACAACCAATGAACAGAGACACCAAGGCAGTAGATTTCTGAAGCACAAGCTGTGACTATGTGAATCTGCCTTTCCTACCGAAAATATGTGCAGACTCCTTTTTTACTTCCTTTTTTTTACTCCTTTTTTACTTATGAATTGCTTTCTCTCTTTCAAGAAAAATTATTGTTACATTCGAGAGATTGGGAAAATTTACAAAACAACAATACAATTAAAAGACTGTGATAGAGTTGTTCTCTTGTACTGCATATTTTCATACAAGAGGCTAGTGTTGGGCGAACAGTGTTCGCCACTGTTCGGGTTCTGCAGAACATCACCCTGTTCGGGTGATGTTCGAGTTCGGCCGAACACCTGATGGTGTTCGGCCTTTTAGTTCGGGTTCGCCCAAACTACTCAATGCCCGGACGAACAGGGCCCCTGTTCGGCCGAACAGGGCCCTGTTCACCCGAATACGGCCCCCCTGTGGGGTCGCAGGCATAAGGGGGAAGCATGCCCCGATCGCGGGGGGGTCGGAAATTCCCCCCACCCCCTCCGCTAGCGCTCCCCCCTCTGCCCGCTTCCCCATAAAAAAAGTTTGCGGAAAGTTAATAGTACCTACTAGTGGTGGCTGGCTGGCTGTGGTGAGATCATGAGTGAGGAGGAGTCCGACTAGTCTAGGAGACGCGTTGAGGCCGGGCAGCAGGCGGTTCAGCGGTAGTACCCTTGTGGTACTTCCGCCCTTTCTCTGACCTCACGTCCTCGCGTACCCTCGTATGCGTCATCACGTAGAGGACGTGAGGTCAGAGAAAGGGCGGAAGTACCACAAGGGTACTACCGCTGAACCGCCCGCTGCCCGGCCTCAACGCGTCTTCTAGACTAGTCGGACTCCTCCTCACTCATGATCTCACCACAGCCAGCCAGCCACCACTAGTAGGTAGTAGGTACTATTAACTTTCCGCAAACTTTTTTTATGGGGAAGCGGGCAGAGGGGGGAGCGCTAGCGGAGGGGGTGGGGGGAATTTCCGCCCCCCCCGCGATCGGGGCATGCTCCCCCCTTATGCCTGCGACCCCATAGGGCCCCCAAAAGCGGCATGTTCGGGGGTCCCATTGACTTCCATTGAGTTCGGTGTTCGGGCCGAACATGCCGAACATCTGGCCCATGTTCGGCCGAACGGACCCGAACCCGAACATCCAGGTGTTCGCCCAACACTACAAGAGGCCACAGTGAGAAATACAGGAAAAAACTGCTGTAAATGCTGCATGCCTCTGCAGTTACACCACCACTAATTTATAAAGCTTTCAGCCATCTACAGCCATGATGAGAGAATCACAGACTTTCAAAATGAGAGGTGCACCCCAACACTTACTATGAGATTAACTAGAAAGGAGAGGAGGAGGTGGTGTTTAATGATGAGGTGCATAACACAAAATGGTGTGAAGTTACACATCATCAAAATGAGGAACAATGAAATAATAAAGTGTAAAGGTGTAATTAACTTATCGATTTCTTCTTTCTATATTTGCCAGTTCTGATCACGGTAATCATGATCGATGCTGTTAGAAATAAAACCATCAGAGTTGATTGCACCAGAGGTAAGATATGTTTGATCGGTGGTGGGTTGCGAGCACTCGTGGTAGGGGCGTTTGATTTGGGGACAATCAACATGGAGTAAGTTGGCAGAGGGGATAACTCACCTTTCTGCGGGTGCACCTCCTCTTGTGTCTTCTCTATTTGCTGTGGTGCTCCTCCCTGTGTCTTCTTTTCCAAGGCTCTTGTGTCATTTGACAAATGCTAGATGCCAAACACAAAAGGTCCAGCATCACACATGCCAGACCTTCAGTGTTCAGTTTCTAGCGTTTGTATTATTATTATTATTTAGTATTTATATAGCGCCGACATATTACGCAGCGCTGTACAGTGTATATATATATCTTGTCACTAACTGTCCCTCAAAGGAGCTCACAATCTAATCCCTACCATTGCCATATGTCTATATTATGTAGTGTAAGCACTGTAGTCTAGGGCCAATTTTTTTTTTTTTTTTTTTTTTTTTTTAGGGGGAGCCAATTAACTTATCTGTATGTTTTTGGAATGTGAGAGGAAACCGGAGTGCCTGGAGGAAACCCACGCAGACATGGAGAGAACATACAAACTCTTTGCATATAGTGCCCTGGCTGGGATTCGAACCAGGGACCCAGTGCTACAAGGCGAGAGAGCTAACCACTATGCCACTGTGCTGCCCACATGACACAGGCACCTTAAGACAGAAGACACAGGGTGGAACTCTGCGGCATAGAGAGCAGAGACAGGGGTGGGTGCGTCCGCGTACAAGTGAGAGTTAGCTCTGCTGCCAACACTCTGCACAGCAGGGGAAAGTGTGTGTGTGTGTGTGGGGGGGAATGTTACACATTACATAGGGGAAAACTGGGGGACCTCCTGATTAGCAGGAAAGTAGAGAGAGTATGAGCAGCTATGCAGACAGAGGAGACCAGGGGCAAGTGATCAGCTCTTGGAGCGGGAAGGGAGGTGAGTTACTCTTACAGTCTTCTGCTGCGTTTACTCTTCCTAGAGGGGGGAGTATGGAGTGGGCCCGGGGGAGAGGGAGGGAAAACTTGGGCCCCCCTCCCTGCGACTGAGTCCCAGTGTGGCCACAGCTCCCCCATCACCTATACGGGGGGCACCTATACCTAGCTACCTATAATGGGTGAACCTATACCTAGCTACCTATACTGAAGGCACCTTTACCTAACTATCTATATGGGCTGCACCTATACCTAGCTACCTACACTGAAGGCACCTATACCTTGCTACCTATACTGGGAGCACCTGTACCTAGCTAACCTGTATTGGTGGCACCTATACCTATCTACCTATGCTGAAAGCAACTATACCTAGCTACCTATACTGAAAGCACCTATACCTAGCTAACCTATACCGGGGGCACCTATACCTAGCTAACCAATACTGGCTGCACCTACACCTAGCTAACCTATACTGGGAGCACCTATAGTTAGCCATCTATACAGGGGGCGCCTACAGCTGGCTACCTATATTGGGGCACTTATGCCTGGCTAACCTATACTGGGGGCACCTATAGCTGGCTACCTATACTGGGGGATACCTAATGCTGGCTAGTGATGCTCAAATACCCCTTTTCAAAATTCGAGTTAGGTCGAATTCGAATAGTAAATTATTCGAGGTCAGTCGAATATTCGAGTCGAATAATTTTTACTATTCGATTCGACCTCGGACTTCGAGCTCACTATTCGAGTCGGTATTCGAGCTCACTATTCGAGCTGACTATTCGAATTGGCCTTCAATAGCTTCCAACACTTGTTTTGAGGGTGAATGATGCAAGAAACATCTTTTTTTCCAAGTAACAACAGCAAGTGATTATGTGGGGATGTTCCTTTAAAAAAAAATGTGGAAAGATAAGTTGTGTCCTTAATTTTGTTCAGTAGTGTTACTGTATATACTTGTTCTTCTTCTTCTTTATCTTTCTTCTTCTTCTTCTAGATCTTCTTCTTCTATATCATCTTCTTCTTCTTCTATATCATCTTCTTCTTCTTCTATATTGTCTTCTTCTTCTTCTTCTTCTTCATCTTCTTCTTCTTCTTCATCATCTTCTTCTTCTTCTTCATCATCTTCTTCATCTTCATCTTCTTCATCTTCTTCTTCATCTTCATCTTCTTCATCTTCTTCTTCTTCATCTTCTTCTTCTTCTTCATCTTCTTCTTCTTCATCATCTTCTTCTTCTTCATCATCTTCTTCTTCTTCTTCTTCTTCATCTTCTTCATCTTCTTCATCTTCTTCATCATCTTCTTCATCTTCTTCTTCTTCATCTTCTTCTTCTTCATCTTCTTCTTCTTCATCTTCTTCTTCTTTTTCATCTTCTTCTTCATCATCTTCTTCATCTTCTTCTTCATCTTCTTCTTCATCTTCATCTTCTCCTTCTCCTTCTTTTTCAATATCGTCTTCTTCTTCTTCACGTATTTCTCTTTTCAATTTTTTTTTTAAAGAAATGCAGCTATTTTTGAGCGTAACAAATAGCTGGTGGGCGCACGCATGTTGGAAGCGCCATTGTATGTGCTCCCTGGCAGTGGAAACACAAAGACAGCAGGAGGTAAATTCAGCAGCAGGAGGAGGAGGATGAGTGTGTGGCAGCAGGCAGTCAATGAGGCAGGCAGCTCGCCGTGACATAATAGCCCTGGTACCTAGCGGTGATACCAGGGCTGTAAATAAACACAACAGGAGGTCCCAGACAGCGGTCGTGCAGCCCACATTGTGTCCAATACACAACTGGGACAACACAGTTTTCAACCCGGGCACCTCAGAAAAATTAAACCTTTTTTTTTTTTTAATGGTTTGTTTGGTTTATTTTGCAACCAATATAGCTATTGTTTGACGTAATAGCTGGTGGCAGAGTGGCAACAGAAGAAGGTAATTCTGTGTACCCTGGCAGTGGGAAACACAGACAGACAGCAGCAGCAGGAGGAGGAATGGAGGAGTAGGCGAGCAGCTATTGTTTGACGTAATAGCTGGTGGCAGAGTGGCAGCAGAAGGTAAATCATCTGTGTACCCTGGCAGTGGGAAACACAGACAGACAGCAGCAGCAGCAGCAGGAGGAGGTATGGAGGAGCAGTGTGAGTGTGGCAGCAGGTAGGCAGCGTGACATAATAGCCCTGGTACCTAGCGGTAATACCAGGGCTGTAAATAAACACAACAGGAGGTCCCAGACAGCGGTCGTGCAGCCCACATTGTGTCCAATACACAACTGGGACAACACAGTTTTCAACCCGGGCACCTCAGAAAAATTAAACCTTTTTTTTTTTTAATGGTTTGTTTGGTTTTGGTTTTGCAACCAATATAGCTATTGTTTGACGTAATAGCTGGTGGCAGAGTGGCAGCAGAAGAAGGTAATTCTGTGTACCCTGGCAGTGGGAAACACAGACAGACAGCAGCAGCAGGAGGAGGAATGGAGGAGTAGGCGAGCAGCTATTGTTTGACGTAATAGCTGGTGGCAGAGTGGCAGCAGAAGGTAAATCATCTGTGTACCCTGGCAGTGGGAAACACAGACAGACAGCAGCAGCAGCAGGAGGAGGTATGGAGGAGCAGTGTGAGTGTGGCAGCAGGTAGGCAGCGTGACATAATAGCCCTGGTACCTAGCGGTGATACCAGGGCTGTAAATAAACACAACAGGAGGTCCCAGACAGCGGTCGTGCAGCCCACATTGTGTCCAATACACAACTGGGACAACACAGTTTTCAACCCGGGCACCTCAGAAAAATTAAACCTTTTTTTTTTTTTATGGTTTTTTGTTTTTTGGTTTTACAACCAATATAGCTATTGTTTGACGTAATAGCTGGTGGCAGAGTGGCAGCAGAAGAAGGTAATTCTGTGTACCCTGGCAGTGGGAAACACAGACAGACAGCAGAAGGGCAGTACACAGCAGCCCACTGTAGGTGTAAAATGTGTGGCTGCAGGCGACGTAATAGTCAAAGTGAACCAGGCTGGCTTAGTGAGCAGGAGCCAGGAGGTGGTAAAGGGTGGTAAGGCACATTAACGATGGTTCCGGCAGCCAGTTCATGTCCCCCTCTCGCCGACAACAGGGGCCAGGAACTCGCCTTCCACCCACGCCTGGTTCATCTTGAGAAACGTCAGTCTGTCCACAGACTTGTGAGACAGACGTGAGCGTTTCTCGGTGACCACGCCACCAGCTGCACTGAAGCAGCGCTCGGACAGCACGCTGGAAGGGGGGCAGGACAGCACTTCCAGGGCGTACTGCGCCAGCTCGCTCCAGATCTCCATGCGCTTGACCCAATACTCCATGGGATCAACAGGGGCATCGCTGTCAAGCCCGCTGTACGACCCCATGTAGTCAGCCACCATGCGGGTCAGGCGCTGGCTGTGACCGGAGGAGGATGCTGCTGCATGCATCTCCTCTCTAGTCACTGCTGCCGGAGCCTCTACAGTCCTGTAGAGCTCGTGGCTGAGAGACAGCAGGTCTGTGGGGCGCTTGCTGCTGCTGGATGCAGGCACCTGCTGCTGCCTCTGTGCTGGCTGCTGGACAGTGGGGGTGGAAGGCTGGGGGAAGGCTTCCTCCAAGCGCTCAACAAGGGCCTGCTGCAAGCTCCTTATTTGTTGCGCTGGGTCTCCTCCTGCAGGCGGCAGGAACTGGCTCAACTTCCCCTTGAGGCGTGGGTCCAACATCATGCTGATCCAGATGTCCTCCCTCTGCTTCATCTGGATCACCCTGGGGTCCCTGCGCAGGCACGTCAGCATGTGCGCTGCCATTGGGAAGAGGCGGGCCACGTCTGCTGGCACATCGACGTCAGTGCTGTCCTCATCCTCCTCCTCTGCCGCCTCATCCTCTCTCCACCCCCGCACCAACTCAGCTGCGCTGTGCTGATCCCCCTCATCAGCAGCCAGGTCAGGGACCTCCACCAAGTCCTCCTCCTCCTCCCCCTCAGAGGTGGACTGCGCAGCTGGTTGCCGCTCCTGCTGGTCCAAGGCTGCCGCTCCCTGTTCCAGCAAAGCATCGAGGGCCCTGTTCAGCAGAGAAACCAGGGGCACCCACTCGCAGACCATAGCATGGTCCCTGCTCACCATGTTTGTGGCCTGCAGGAAGGGAGCCAGCACAAAGCACACCTGCTGCATGTGCCTCCAGTCATCATCGGGGACGATGGACGGGATGTTGCTGGTCTTGTCCCTTCTCTGAGCTGCGGAAACAGTGGCCAGGGCAAGGTACTGTTTGACAGCGTGCCTCTGTTCAACCAGACGCTCCAACATCGCCAGGGTGGAGTTCCAGCGAGTCGGAACGTCAAGGATCAGCCGATGGCGTGGCAGATCCAGCTCCTTTTGCACGTCTTCCAGGCTCGCACAGGCTGCAGCCGAGCACCGGAAGTGACGCACAACATTCCTTGCCGTTTCCAGCAGTTCGCCCATCCCCTGGTAGGTGCGCAGGAACTTCTGCACCACCAGGTTCAGCACGTGGGCAAGACAGGGGATGTGGGTCAGGTTTCCCCTGTCTATTGCGGCAACCAGATTGGCCCCATTGTCGGCCACCACCTCTCCGACTCTGAGGCCTCTGGGGGTCAGCCAAATCCTCTCCTGCTCCTGGAGTTTGGCCAACACATGGGTTGCCGTCAGCTTGGTCTTCCCAAGGCTGACCAAGTGCAGCAGCGCTTGGCAGTGGCGGGCCTTCACGCTGCTGCTGAGGCGGGGGGTTTGGCCAGGTGTGCCGGAGGATGGCAGAGGATCGGAGGAACCTGCTGCAGTTCCCCTGACCCTGCGGGGTGGCACCACCCACTGTGTTGCTGCTGCTGCTGTGCCCGCTGCTGCTCTCCCATCCTCACCCCCTTCCACCAAGCTGACCCAGTGGACAGTGAAGGACAGGTAGCGGCCTGTCCCGAAGCGGCTGCTCCAGGAGTCCATGGTGACGTGGACCCTTTCACCAACCGCGTGCTCCAGCCCTCGCTCCACATTGGCCATCACAAAGCGGTGCAGTGCAGGAATGGCCTTGCGGGCAAAGAAGTGTCTGCTGGGGAGCTGCCAGTCTGGGGCTGCGCAAGCAAGCAGCGCACGAATGTCGCTCCCCTCCTGCACGAGCGTGTACGGCAGGAGTTGGGAGCACATGGCCCGTGCCAGCAAGCCGTTCAGCTGCCGCACGCGACGGCTGCTGGGAGGCAGAGCCCTAACCACCCCCTGGAAGGACTCGCTCAAAAGGCTCTGGCGTGGCCTTTTGCTGACACGGGAATCAGCAGACACAGCAGAGGAGGCCACTGAGGACTGGCTGCCAGAACAGGCCTCAGTGTCGGCGGCAGGAGTTGCAGAGGGGGGAGGAGCAGTGCGTTTCCGCACTCCTGCTGGTGCTGCTGGAGGAGCAGGAGGGCGGGTGGCTGCTGTTGCTGCTGCTGCTGCTGAAGGCTGTGCAGTGATGGGTGTGGTGCCACTGCCAGCACCAGACGCCTTCAGCCTCTGGAACTCCTCATGCTGGTGGAAATGTTTAGCCGCAAGGTGGTTGATGAGCGAGCTGGTGCAGAACTTTAAGGGGTCTGCACCTCTGCTCAACTTCCGCTGACAGTGGTTGCAAGTGGCGTACTTGCTGTACACAGTGGGCATGGTGAAATATCGCCAGATTGGTGACTTAAACATCCCCCTACGGCATGGAAGCGCTGCTGCCTGTCTCCCTGTGGTGGTTGGGGGGGGGGGCTTGGGTGCGGCTGGTGGTGGTACTGGCAGATGCTGCTGCTGCTGCTGCTGAGCCTGAGACACCAGCAGGCTGTGGGACCTGCCTACTGCTGCTGCCAATGCTTGCAATGATGCGCCTCCTTGCAAGGCCCACAAGAGCATCCTCCTCCTCAGAGCTGCTGAGGACGACATCCCCTGGAGGTGGTGGCACCCAGTCTCTGTCTGTCACCGGGTCATCATCATCCTCCCCCTCCTGAAACATGTCCTGCTGGGATGAGGACCCCCCAAACTCCTCTCCTGATGCATGGATGGGCTGCTTGACTGTCGCCACAGTCTTGCTGTCCAATCCCTCATCCCCCAAAGTGCCCATCAGCATCTCCTCCTCAAAATCGCCAACAACAGCAGACAATTGACTCATGATGCCTGGGGTCAAAAGACTGCTGAATGACAGGTCGCCAACTGACGGTGAACTGGCCTCCTCCCCAGGCCCTGCTGGGCGGCTGCTGCGAACAGGGGTGGTGGTGGTGGTGGTGGTGGTGGTGAGGGTGGAGGCCTCGGATGCAGAGCTGATGGCGGGCTGCTCATCCTCCGTCATGAGTTGCACCACAGTGTCTGCATCCTTTTCCTCAATGGGACGTTTCCGACCCGGCTGGAGGAAAATGGGAGCAGGTGCTACACGCTGCTGCTGCTGTGTCTCTGCAGCGTGAGTTGCAGATGCTCCTGCTGGGCGGTGCCCAAGGCGTCCACGGCCAGTGGCTATGGGAGGAATGTTAGCCACTGACGCTGCTGCTGCTGCGGAACTGTGCATGGTGGCGCGCCCGCGGCCGCGGCTTGCCACAATGCTGCTCCCTCTCCTCCTGATTCCCTTGCTGCAATTGCCCTTGCCCAAACCGCGCTGGCTGCCACTTCCAGACATCTTCAATGTTTTGGGCGTATAGACAAAAGTTTTTTAAAAGGGCGGGTGAAAAGTGGGGTACTTTAATGGAGTGGGTTGGTTGGTGAGGTGACTGAGTGAGTGTCCCCTAGTACAGTAAGTAAGTAGTAACAGTCAGGAAGTACAACTAGCAGTTACAATAATCAGTAGTAATCACAAGTAAATTTAGTGTGTGTACACTCAGACAGTGAGTGCACGCACGCAGGAGCTAGTAGCCTATGAACACAGTGACTGAGTGTCCTAGACTCCTAGTACAGTAAGAGTAAGTAGTAACAGTAAGTAGAACTAACTAATTACAATAATCAATCAGCGATCAGAAGGAAATAGAGTGTGGGTGGTGTGTGTACACTCAGACAGTGAGTGCACGCACGCAGGAGCTAGTAGCCTATGGACAGTGACTGAGTGTCCTAGACTCCTAGTACAGTAAGAGTAAGTAGTAACAGTAAGTAGAACTAACTAATTACAATAATCAATCAGCGATCAGAAGGAAATGGAGTGTGGGTGTGTGTACACTCAGACAGTGAGTGCACGCACGCAGGAGCTAGTAGCCTATGAACACAGTGACTGAGTGTCCTAGACTCCTAGTACAGTAAGAGTAAGTAGTAACAGTAAGTAGAACTAACTAATTACAATAATCAATCAGCGATCAGAAGGAAATAGAGTGTGGGTGGTGTGTGTACACTCAGACAGTGAGTGCACGCACGCAGGAGCTAGTAGCCTATGAACACAGTGACTGAGTGTCCTAGACTCCTAGTACAGTAAGAGTAAGTAGTAACAGTAAGTAGAACTAACTAATTACAATAATCAATCAGCGATCAGAAGGAAATAGAGTGTGTGTTGTGTGTGTACACTCAGACAGTGAGTGCACGCACGCAGGAGCTAGTAGCCTATGGACAGTGACTGAGTGTCCTAGACTCCTAGTACAGTAAGAGTAAGTAGTAACAGTAAGTAGAACTAACTAATTACGATAATCAATCAGCGATCAGAAGGAAATAGAGTGTGTGTTGTGTGTGTACACTCAGACAGTGAGTGCAGTGCGCACACGCAGGAGCTAGTAGCCTATATGAACAGTGACAGTGAGTGTCCCTACGGGTACAGTAAGAGTAAGTAGTAAGTAAGTACAACTAACAATAATCTATCAGTAATCAGAAGGAAATAGAGTGTGTGTACACACAGACAGTGAGTGAGTGCACACACGCAGGAGCTAGCTAGTAGCCTATAAACAGTGACAGTCAGTGAGTGTCCTACTCCTAGTACAGTATAACTACAATACTATTAGTAAAGGACAGCAGAAATACTGGTATAGATGAGAGAAATAAACAGAGGACAGCTGCCCACAGAGGCAAGGCCCCCCTGAGGCCTAAACCTGTAAGCTTGCAGCAGCTGCCTGTCTCTAATGTAACACACAAGCTACTAACTAAAATACAATGTCTAACTAACTAACAACAATATAGGTGTGTATAGGAGGTGTATGTGAGCAAAAACGCTAGGTAAATGACCACAATAGAGCTCTTGCTAAGCCAAAGCACAAAGGAGCAACTCTCTCTCTGTACAAGTCTCAGGCAAGCACGGAGAAACGTAACATGGCGGCCGCTATTTATAGGGTAGGGGCTGGCCAGGGTCCCCCTCTGTGATTGGCTGCCGTCAGAGGGCCTGGGAGCCCTCTGATTGGCTCTAAGGACATCAATCTGGGCTATGACGCTATTCGAGCTCGGTACCGAGCTCGAATAGCGCCGGGTTGCTCGAATAGCTCGAATAGTGAATGGGCTATTCGAGTGTACTCGGATAGCCCATTCGAATAGCTCCAGCTATTCGGAGCTCGAATACCGAGCTCGAATAGCTGAAAAAGAGCTCGAATATTCGAGCTACTCGAATATTCGAGCTCTGCTGAGCACCACTGATGCTGGCTACCTATATTGGGGGCACCTATGTCAGACTACCTACCTGACTACCTACTGTATAATGGGGGCATAGGAGGGGGGGGGGGGAGAATATTTTAAATTTGTATGGTAAGACTGAGTGAAAATTCCTACCTCAGATGAAGAGTCTCAGATCGATATGTTTTGTAAGAGCAATTTATTAGAAATTAGGACTAAGCACTTGGACAACGCGTTTCGCGACCACAAGTCGCTTCCTCAGGTCAAATAATTGTGCTTGAAAGAGAAAAAAAAAATTGGATGGCACTCAGAAACACACATATTTTACATAAAATCAAACAATTCAAAACTTGCATAATAGACAGCAATAAAACATGAATAAAACTATAAAAACCCTTAATAAAAATTCAGAGCAATTAAACATTGCATGCTTGTGACACACAACTATATAAGTTAAATAATTATGAACTATCTAGAAAATATGCTCTAATCCTATACATAAAATGGGACGCTTAATCTGCATAATAGAAGAAGGGGGGTGTTGTATACCTTTAAGATTACACGAAAGGTTAAGGGTAATACCAGTGTGTATGGTCCTTTAAGAATAATGGCATGCACGCCTGTGCATGTATGTAATTTGCATATGTTCCTGTGGGCACCTAGATTATAAAATATATGTCATCCTATGTGAATATCCACAGGATAACATACCGTGCAGCCCAAGGAATGGAGTGGAGTGTGATATACCTAATTACTTGTACATGTAATAGGCAATACGTAGGGAGAACCACTCAATCCCTCAGAGAGAGGTGGGGTCAGCACAGACGTAACATCCAAAACGGCTACACTAAACATGGCCTCTCAAGACATTTCAAGGAAACACATGGATGCGACCATGAAAGTGCCAGAATTTGCCCTATCGAACAAATTACTGATGAGGCCCTAGATCGCTTTGGAACATTGAAAGCCAGAGAAATGTTCTGGGTCTTTAAATTGAGGACCCTCCAACCAGAGGGCCTCAACATTTGTCTGGAACATAACTTCTGATATTCTCTCAAATGTATGATTTTTTCAGAGACATATCTATAGCTCCAATATAATATGTTATGTCTTAGTTTTGGATTAAGCTTTGATATGTGTATGTACATCATTATTTTACAGGGTCCATCGAGCTATTAACAATTGACCCTACCCTCGTTTCTATCTCACTACGGATAGTTCCTAATCCATCTCACTTCGGCTTAATGAAGAGCATAGCTCTTCTCTAGATCCCTCCCTGCCTGTCCCTGCAGGTACCCCATCCCAGCCCTGTCTTATTACCAGGTCACACAGCTCCCCTTGGGGTCCCTCCACCTTGACACACATATTTCCCTACCCTCCTTCCACCTCTTTCCCTTCCCTCCCCCCCCCCCCCTCCCTCCCTCCCCCTCGTTCATTAAAACGGGTTGGTCAGGACCTTCCCACCTGACATAAAGAGCAGGGAACATAAATTTAGTCCTTATTAGGGTTCAATTTGTCTGGGTACACATATTTATGTGCCTTACTTGTCTTATACAACCAGTGGGGAACATACCTAACAAAATTCCGTTTAGCCTACAGTGTAAAATATATGTGTATGTATATATATATATATATATATATATATTTTTTGGAATGATCCAATTATTAGCTGTCTGGAATATTCACCTGCCTCTCAATTTGCTCCAAATGAGCTTTGTTATTTTTAATTTTCTAGGCTTGTCTCTGTATCTCGATTTGAGCATATACACTAGCCAGACACCCATTGGCAGTAGATATCAGTACCGATTCTTCATCTGTTTACAATTGGTGCCACACTTAATATGGCTACTATACTGTCTGTTGTTTTTTGCCATATGTAATATGGCCACTGTCATGTCCATTCCCCTATGTCCTATTTACTGCTGTTAACTGGGGCCACATCTAATATGGCCACTATATTTCAGTTTCCCCTAATTTTCACTATGGCTGTGCTGGTATTGCTATACGCAATATAACCATCGTTATTAGTCCGTCCCATATGTTACTTTTTTGTAAACTTTTGTTGCCACACCAAATATGGCTACTATACTCTACCTCCTACCTTTCCCTATTTAGGTTGCGGACATATTGCCATACGCAATATGGCCGCCGACATTAGTTCCTTCCCTTATGTCTAACTGACCACACATAAGATGGCCGTTCGATTACTTCCTCTTACAGCGCCGCCCCCCGCCTCCCTTGGGCTCTGACGTCAGGCGTCGCCCCACGTCGGCTGACCCTCTACCGAAACCACCTCTCATTATATCTATGGGACGTGGAGTGTGCGCCCGCTATGGCGCCCAGCTCCGCATCACAGCTCTAAAAGGTAAGAGCCATTGCTATTACATCTTATCCAGTGCACGCCGATGCACTTCCGCTGCTCTTCTTTCTACACTTTATCCTCCAGTCCATCTCCATAGCAATCTGTAAACTGTCCGACTCTATACGGATCCTATGCGGGTCCTTTCTATACATTCTATCCACCACGCCCCCTCTGACTACCTTAGGTATCCAATCATAATCTCCCCTTAATACTGTGGGTCCATCTTATACATAGCCGTCCTTAGAAATATCCCTGCCCTCTCTCACTCCCCTTAAATTTGGCATCTATTCTAATCAAGAGCAGTCCTCGCCATTATACATTATACCTATCTCCACTCCATTCCTTGGGCTGCACGGTATGTTATCCTGTGGATATTCACATAGGATGACATATATTTTATAATCTAGGTGCCCACAGGAACATATGCAAATTACATACATGCACAGGCGTGCATGCCATTATTCTTAAAGGACCATACACACTGGTATTACCCTTAACCTTTCGTGTAATCTTAAAGGTATACAACACCCCCCTTCTTCTATTATGCAGATTAAGCGTCCCATTTTATGTATAGGATTAGAGCATATTTTCTAGATAGTTCATAATTATTTAACTTATATAGTTGTGTGTCACAAGCATGCAATGTTTAATTGCTCTGAATTTTTATTAAGGGTTTTTATAGTTTTATTCATGTTTTATTGCTGTCTATTATGCAAGTTTTGAATTGTTTGATTTTATGTAAAATATGTGTGTTTCTGAGTGCCATCCAATTTTTTTTTTCTCTTTCAAGCACAATTATTTGACCTGAGGAAGCGACTTGTGGTCGCGAAACGCGTTGTCCAAGTGCTTAGTCCTAATTTCTAATAAATTGCTCTTACAAAACATATCGATCTGAGACTCTTCATCTGAGGTAGGAATTTTCACTCAGTCTTACCATACAAATTTAAAATATTGTTTATTACTGTGATATACTTAAGGGCGCCTCCCACTTCCTTGACTTCTTGTGATTTCATACCCCACTACGTTGGGGCGGTTGGTCCTATCACCTTATAGGACTTCCTTCCTTCCTTCCTTCCTTTTTTCCTGGGAGCAGCGACCTCAAAGGCCGAGTGGAGACGGTACCTCTCCACATGCTTTGATAGTGGTTGCCGTCACAGGCGACCCATCCTTGTGAGTATAATACTTACCATTATATATACTCTAATATCAAGACGTTATCACACGATTTGGGCTCCCGGTGTCCCTGTGTTTTTTTCGTTCTATATTCAGCTCAAGTACTCACGCGGAATCAGCACTCTTGGACCTGACTCCGGCACACAGGTATTACCGGTGGAAGACCACACCTAAACTGACCGCTGATACAAGCAAGATATCATGGAATTTCTGGAGAATCGTACCGAACAAAGAGCGAGGCTGTTCGACCAATTCAAGAAAGACAATTTCAGACCAATAGAAGAAAGTACGCCGGAAGAATCGCCTAACGCAAGTAACCCCGCTCAGGTTATACCTGACCTGAGCCCATTATTCTTTGCCCTGGAAAAGCTGTTAAAAACTGAATTTTTCAACCTTGCAGACATTGAGATGCAGGCTGTATACATAGATGAGAAGATTTCACCCGGGGGACTTAGGGTCATGACAGAATCCCCTTTTCCCAACGACCCCGTTTTCACCAAAGACTGGTATGAGTATCTTGAAAGTTGCTCCAAGGGCATGATGGAAAGAATTACCACAAAAAGAAAATCCATAGTTCTAAACCTTAAACCTGAGATAGAAAATAAGAGGAATGAATTAGCCCAATACAGTAATAGTACTGACTACAAGTCCTTCTCCCACATCCTGTGCAATAAACTTAGCAGGTTTGAGGTGGATATCTCTGAAGGGAAATTAGCTAAAATCAACAGAGACAGGAACTTGTACATGCAAAATAGAGAAAGGAATCTCAAAAAACCGCACCCTGTAGAGCAGAGAAGCATTATCCCCCACCAAACATTACGTAAAGACCCATCCAGACCCATCGATCCACAAGCTATTAATTCAGACCCCATCAATTTGATACCGGAACCCAAACTGAACAGTCGACCTCTCGAATCCATAAATACCCCTTCCACTCAATCTAGAACCCCAAAAAGGGCGCAAAATAATAAGGAGAAAATTATCAAAAGGGGAAACCAAGGGGATAAACAACAAGAAAATTCGATGAAACCTAACCCCAAGAACCCTATAACCAAGCTCAAGGATAGTCACTCCATTATGCAACCGAAAAAAGCTGGTATCAATTTCAAACCCATGGAAAATTATGGAACACCAGCGAAAAGACGCAGAGTATCAGACGAGGAGGAAATATTCAGCACACCATTGACCAAACCCGAATCCAACCGGCCAACATCCCCTTTGGATATACTATTAGATCTAAGTATCTATAGTAACGAAACCCAAGCGACGGGAGAAGAATCGATAGAGAGAGGAGAATCCCCAATAAGCATAGCGCCAGAACAAGTTAAGGCGTCCCAGAAGACTCCGCCATCTGCTAATAAGAACATCCGACCTATTAATCAACTACAATCCTCCACAAAAATACAAGCATCAGTACGACAGAAACAAACAGCAAAAAATTCCGGAATGAAACAAATCACGGAATTCTTTACACAAACACAAGAATGCAATAGCGGCTCGGAATTCAGCTCGACAGGCTACACTTCCTCCAGCTCGTCTTTTTTAGAACTTCCCACTATCCTGGGAGGGACCCCCATATTAAGGCCACAGATCCCGAACCCGATACTTCATCAAGCCTACATGCCAAGAATTCCCCCCTTAAATCCAGAACCACTATCAACGAGCAGTCTAAGAAAAGAAAGAGAGGTCATAGAGGAGGGAGAAATAAGAAACCTCATCAAACCAGAAAGATCGAGACTGCCGAGGAGGGAAAAGTCCACAAAAAAGGAATGAAGTCCATCTTTAATCTATCCTCCCACAAACTGAGCTCAGCTGAAATATCAATATTAAGTAGGGGCCTCTCTTTTTGCCCCTCAAAAACCGCTAACCTTTATGAACTATTTGTGGACCTCAATGACTTCACCAGAAAATTAACATTGAAAAGATTTTTTGCTAAAAAGAAACTACTCAAGCATCCTGATAATAGAGATGGAAACCTTACCCCCATCCTCCTTAATACAGACGGAACAGATGAAATATTCATAAACGAAGAGGAACTGATGTTAGAAAAGTACATACATACCAACTTAAAGACAAAGTCTGATTTCTATCCAACAACCCATCGGGGGCCCTATGTGGAGAGCTTTTATACCCAAGTAATGGATGACTTTAGAAAGCTTCAGGAATCTGATACTAAATTCAACACTACAAAGGAAGAGAATAGGGCAATTAAAAAACTAAAGAATAATGAATCCCTGGTAATAAAGTCCGCTGATAAGGGGGGGGGGATTGTCATCATGGATAAAGTTAATTACATCCACGAAGCTCAAAGGATCCTTGGTGATCGAGATTACTATACGATATTAAGGGAAGATCCCACAAAGTCATATATGGAAGAACTCAAAACACTGGTGAAAGCAGCAAAGGAGGAAGGAATAATAAACAAGGCAGAAAGAGATTATATCCTCATAGATAATCCGAGCGTGGCTCACTTCTATCACCTCCCAAAAATACACAAGTCGGTCACCAATCCACCTGGGCGACCGATTATAGCAGGGATTAATTCCCTATCATCACACCTGTCAGAACTCATAGACATACACCTCAAATCGTATGTACAGGCACTACCATCTTTTCTCAGAGACTCGACCCAGCTACTACATGAATTGGAGGAATACAGTTGGAAACCAACATACAGATGGCTTACCCTAGACGTGGCATCGTTATACTCTAATATTCACCATCAGGTAGGCCTCAGAGCCATCTGGCACTACCTGAATGGAGATGATAAGGTACCCATGAAACAGAAACTGTTCCTCCTGAAAGCTACAAAATTTTCCTTAACCCATAACTATTTTAGATTCCTGGAAACCATATACCTACAGAAGAGGGGTACGGCGATGGGAGCCAATTATGCTCCGAATTATGCGAACCTAACTATGGGTATATTTGAACAACTACTATTGGGAGCCACTAACCCTTTTGCTAACAACATCATATATTATCGTCGATACATTGACGATTTGATTCTTCTCTGGGAGGGAGATGTAGACTCTACCAACAGTTTCACGCGATACATGAATGATAACAACTGGGGAATCTCCTTCACATCAAATACCAGCAATATGGAAATAGAATATCTTGATGTAGTGTTATATAATGAAGGGAACATCATCAAATCTCGTAATCATTTTAAATCTGTGGATGCCAACGGATATGTGGACTACAGGAGCTGTCACCATAAGCCCTGGAAGAGAAACATTCCCTATGGCCAGTACCTACGCATTCGAAAGAATTGCACAGAAGTGCAAACTTTTGACACACAGGCAAATATTCTAACAGAGAAATTTAAACAGAAACATTTTCCAAAATCGTTAGTCAGGGAGGCTAGAAGGAAAGCCAGAACTACAGATCGAAGCTCTTTGCTCAATAAGAAAAGAGACCCTTCCAAATCTACATCTAAACACATAGACCCATTATCACAACCCCTTTTCATTACCAGATATGCAAACAACCACTGTGCTATTAAAACTGTTCTAAAAAAACACTGGCCCCTTCTACTAAATGATCCCTTCCTCAAAGAGAACCTTAAAGGTGCCCCAAGATGTGTCTTTAGGAGGGCCAAAACTTTGAAAAATACTCTTGCCCCTAGCAGGTTGAGAACTACGAAAACATCTAGCAACATGAATAATACATCCAGAGGTCCTGGGGCATGGAAATGCAAACAAAAGAGATGCCTCTGTTGCCAAAAAATGCAGGATGGACAAAAAGAAATTGCCTCATCACTTACAGGCGAGACGTTCGAGATTCAAGGGCATATTGACTGTGCATCCAAATTTGTGATATACCTAATTACTTGTACATGTAATAGGCAATACGTAGGGAGAACCACTCAATCCCTCAGAGAGAGGTGGGGTCAGCACAGACGTAACATCCAAAACGGCTACACTAAACATGGCCTCTCAAGACATTTCAAGGAAACACATGGATGCGACCATGAAAGTGCCAGAATTTGCCCTATCGAACAAATTACTGATGAGGCCCTAGATCGCTTTGGAACATTGAAAGCCAGAGAAATGTTCTGGGTCTTTAAATTGAGGACCCTCCAACCAGAGGGCCTCAACATTTGTCTGGAACATAACTTCTGATATTCTCTCAAATGTATGATTTTTTCAGAGACATATCTATAGCTCCAATATAATATGTTATGTCTTAGTTTTGGATTAAGCTTTGATATGTGTATGTACATCATTATTTTACAGGGTCCATCGAGCTATTAACAATTGACCCTACCCTCGTTTCTATCTCACTACGGATAGTTCCTAATCCATCTCACTTCGGCTTAATGAAGAGCATAGCTCTTCTCTAGATCCCTCCCTGCCTGTCCCTGCAGGTACCCCATCCCAGCCCTGTCTTATTACCAGGTCACACAGCTCCCCTTGGGGTCCCTCCACCTTGACACACATATTTCCCTACCCTCCTTCCACCTCTTTCCCTTCCCTCCCCCCCCCCCCCTCCCTCCCTCCCCCTCGTTCATTAAAACGGGTTGGTCAGGACCTTCCCACCTGACATAAAGAGCAGGGAACATAAATTTAGTCCTTATTAGGGTTCAATTTGTCTGGGTACACATATTTATGTGCCTTACTTGTCTTATACAACCAGTGGGGAACATACCTAACAAAATTCCGTTTAGCCTACAGTGTAAAATATATGTGTATGTATATATATATATATATATATATATATTTTTTGGAATGATCCAATTATTAGCTGTCTGGAATATTCACCTGCCTCTCAATTTGCTCCAAATGAGCTTTGTTATTTTTAATTTTCTAGGCTTGTCTCTGTATCTCGATTTGAGCATATACACTAGCCAGACACCCATTGGCAGTAGATATCAGTACCGATTCTTCATCTGTTTACAATTGGTGCCACACTTAATATGGCTACTATACTGTCTGTTGTTTTTTGCCATATGTAATATGGCCACTGTCATGTCCATTCCCCTATGTCCTATTTACTGCTGTTAACTGGGGCCACATCTAATATGGCCACTATATTTCAGTTTCCCCTAATTTTCACTATGGCTGTGCTGGTATTGCTATACGCAATATAACCATCGTTATTAGTCCGTCCCATATGTTACTTTTTTGTAAACTTTTGTTGCCACACCAAATATGGCTACTATACTCTACCTCCTACCTTTCCCTATTTAGGTTGCGGACATATTGCCATACGCAATATGGCCGCCGACATTAGTTCCTTCCCTTATGTCTAACTGACCACACATAAGATGGCCGTTCGATTACTTCCTCTTACAGCGCCGCCCCCCGCCTCCCTTGGGCTCTGACGTCAGGCGTCGCCCCACGTCGGCTGACCCTCTACCGAAACCACCTCTCATTATATCTATGGGACGTGGAGTGTGCGCCCGCTATGGCGCCCAGCTCCGCATCACAGCTCTAAAAGGTAAGAGCCATTGCTATTACATCTTATCCAGTGCACGCCGATGCACTTCCGCTGCTCTTCTTTCTACACTTTATCCTCCAGTCCATCTCCATAGCAATCTGTAAACTGTCCGACTCTATACGGATCCTATGCGGGTCCTTTCTATACATTCTATCCACCACGCCCCCTCTGACTACCTTAGGTATCCAATCATAATCTCCCCTTAATACTGTGGGTCCATCTTATACATAGCCGTCCTTAGAAATATCCCTGCCCTCTCTCACTCCCCTTAAATTTGGCATCTATTCTAATCAAGAGCAGTCCTCGCCATTATACATTATACCTATCTCCACTCCATTCCTTGGGCTGCACGGTATGTTATCCTGTGGATATTCACATAGGATGACATATATTTTATAATCTAGGTGCCCACAGGAACATATGCAAATTACATACATGCACAGGCGTGCATGCCATTATTCTTAAAGGACCATACACACTGGTATTACCCTTAACCTTTCGTGTAATCTTAAAGGTATACAACACCCCCCTTCTTCTATTATGCAGATTAAGCGTCCCATTTTATGTATAGGATTAGAGCATATTTTCTAGATAGTTCATAATTATTTAACTTATATAGTTGTGTGTCACAAGCATGCAATGTTTAATTGCTCTGAATTTTTATTAAGGGTTTTTATAGTTTTATTCATGTTTTATTGCTGTCTATTATGCAAGTTTTGAATTGTTTGATTTTATGTAAAATATGTGTGTTTCTGAGTGCCATCCAATTTTTTTTTTTCTCTTTCAAGCACAATTATTTGACCTGAGGAAGCGACTTGTGGTCGCGAAACGCGTTGTCCAAGTGCTTAGTCCTAATTTCTAATAAATTGCTCTTACAAAACATATCGATCTGAGACTCTTCATCTGAGGTAGGAATTTTCACTCAGTCTTACCATACAAATTTAAAATATTGTTTATTACTGTGATATACTTAAGGGCGCCTCCCACTTCCTTGACTTCTTGTGATTTCATACCCCACTACGTTGGGGCGGTTGGTCCTATCACCTTATAGGACTTCCTTTTTTCCTGGGAGCAGCGACCTCAAAGGCCGAGTGGAGACGGTACCTCTCCACATGCTTTGATAGTGGTTGCCGTCACAGGCGACCCATCCTTGTGAGTATAATACTTACCATTATATATACTCTAATATCAAGACGTTATCACACGATTTGGGCTCCCGGTGTCCCTGTGTTTTTTTCGTTCTATATTCAGCTCAGGTACTTACCCTAGCCAGGGTTTGAATCGTTTGAACCCTGATCTCCCATGTCAAAGGTGGTGCCCTTAACCAGTACACTATCCAGCCACTTTTTTGTGTAATTTTTGCATAATTTTGTGCCAACTTAAGTGGTAAATATCAAAGCCCCCATACATGCTATTGTCACCAAAATTGCTACATACATTGAGGAGAATAGTGGCTATAATAATAAAAAAAAAAATCAAAAATCAAAAAGATAAAAAAAAACCAACGTTTTTTAAACAGTTCAGCCTTTCTGGACGAATGTACTCGTCCAGATAGGCTCTGCTGCTGCCACCGCATGGTCCGCGCGATCGGGCGTGCTCCCGCCACCCGCCGCTAGATCAGTGAATGGGAATATAACTAACTCCCCCGGAGAAATACCGATGCCTTCTATTCAGAGAGCGCGGTATTTATGACCCCAGGAAACTTCACCTTCTTTTTAGTTCCTGGATGCAAGATCGTTCGCATCCAGGACTTTTTTGACTTTGGTCATCTTGTGGCCAAATAGTAAACTGCACCCACATACATTTTTTATTAAACAATTCTATGTTACATGTAAAAATAGCTGTTTCCCTCCCACACCAAAAATTACCTAAATACATTTTTTATTTAAAAAACAAAAACAAAAAAAAATACAATAAAAACAAAACAAAAACAACATAAATAGTTACCCAATGGTCTGAACTTTTTAAATATGCATGTCAACTTTGTAAATATGCATGTCAAGAGAGTATGTTATTATATTATTTTTAATTATAAGCTTATAAATAGTGATTGACGCAAACTGAAAAAATGCACCTTTATTTCTAAATAAAATATTGGCGCCATAAATTGTGACATAATTTAAACGGTGTAATAACTGGGACAGATGGGCAAATTAAATACATGAGTTTAACCGTATATTAATTTCAAACTATAATGGCCAAAAACTGAGAAATAATGATTTTTTTCATTTCTTTCTTAATCTTCCTGTTAAAATGGATTTAGAAAAAAATTATTCTTAGCAAAATGTACTACCCAAAGAAAGCCTAATTAGTGGTGGAAAAAACAAGTTATAGATCAATTAATTGTGATAAGTAGCAATAAAGTTATTGGCGAATGAATGGGAGGTGAACGTTGCACGGATGCATGCGGTTTTCGACACTGTGGCGCTGAACCGGTTAAACTCAGAAAAATGGCAGTTTAAAAAACATTTTTTTTTTGCCTTTCTTTTTTTTTACTTTTACCCACTATTCTCTTTAACATTTGTAGCAATTTTGGTGGCAATAGCATGTATGGGAGCTTTGCTATTAAAACTGATACATTTTTCACAAAATTACACAAAAATTATGCAAAATTACAAATGATTACAGTTACAGACAAAATTAATTACGATTTTTCCTGAAATTTTGCATTATGATTTTGCATCATAATTGCCGACCTATGCAGAATTTGTGCTCATCACTATTCAACTGTGTATTTTCTGTATCCCATTGTTTTGTTTTCTCATTTATTCAGTACCATGGAAGAAGCTGATGCTAAATTAAACCAAATCAATAATGAACACTGTAATCCAGGGTCGTTTCTAGCCTGTCACTCCAGGCTAAAAGTTTTATGTCAACCCACCCAAACAAACAAACAAAAAGATAAAGGCACACTAGAGAATATAAACAATGTAGCATAAAATATGGATGCTTAACACAGGGAGTCCCTGAGATACAAACATCCCACCGATTGCATTTTGTTGCGCACCCCTTTCCTGCAATCACCCAGCATATTAGTGTGTAAATGCAGAGTATAGCACAGCATAGGGGCCCATTTCCATTACATGTGGTGTGATGTGGCTACATAGCACCCCTATGCACAGGGGGGCAGAGGTAGCAGGAGGGGAAAGAAGGAGACAGAAGGGGATTGAAGAAGGAATGGGGGGGGGGGGAAAGGAAGCAGAGAGGGGCTGAAGGAGGAACAGGGGGACATAAGGAGGCACAGGGAAAAAGGAGAAAGCGCAGGAGGACATAAGGGGGCACAGGGTGACAGAAAGAGGCACAAAAGGGGACAAGAAGGAGGCACAGTAAGACAGAGGGATGCACAGGGGTGCTGAAGTAGCACGAGGGGACAGAAGGAGGCATAGATGGACAGAAGACATAGGAGGACAGAGGGAGGCAACAGGGGGAAGGGGGGAGGTTGCACAAACGGAAACAGTGGAGACTGCCTGCAACTTACACTGTACAGACCTTGTGGTGTCTGCTTTTCAGGGACCTGCAATGCTGCTGCTCCTTATTACACTGAACTTCCTGCTGCTGCATACAAATGCAGCAGAAGCAGGTGATAGAACACTTGTGGGGGTGGGGCTTAGTCATGGTTGTGGCTTTTTCTGGGGCATAGCTGAATGCAGGGGCATGGCACCTCCAGGACCAATGGCACTCCAGGTGATGGCCTGGATAGCCTTTGTCCAAAAATGGCCCTGCTGTAATCTCCAATTTTACATTCATAGTTTATTTTAAAAAAATAAAAAAATTGAGACCTTCCTCCCCAAACCTTTTTCCAATCAACCATTTATGGTAGCAGGAAAAAAGGGCGCCGACTGAGGGTGGACGAAAAGGGCACCACCATAGACTCTAATGCAATTATTGTTAATACGGTGAAAAAAAGCAGAAAAAAACTGCGCCCGATAAATATCATTAACAACATTAGAACATTACAATTTTTGAAGTATGTTATTGTTTTAGAAGCTTGCAACGTTATATTTTTTGTTATATTATTTTGTTTGTAAGTACAGATGTTGCGTTATCAAAAATATTATCTTTTCTATGTGTAAAAGGGTGTTTCTGCTGAGGGAGTGGTTAGGTTTAATAGGCACCACCAGGGTAGTGGTTAGGGTTAGACACCACCTGGGCGGGCGTTAGTTTTAGGCAACACCAGAGGTGGTGGTTAGGGTTAGGCACCACCAACGGGGTGGTTGGGGATAGGCACCAACGGCAAGGGGGGTGGTTAGGGTTAGGCACCACTGGGGGGGTGGGTTAGGGTTAAGCACCACCAGGGGAGTGGTTAGTTTTAGGCACCACCATGGGACAGTTCTGTGTTAGAGTAGGGTTGGGTTAAGCTGTTGTAATGCGGGGGGGGGGGGGTATACTTTGTGACCACCCAGCACAACAAGGCTAAGAGCCGGACAATGGAAGAGGCTACACAGGCTGCCCAGAGCAACTGCAGCTCTGGGCTTCCGAGTATACGCAATGGCAGCGCAGTGCGATGTTGTGCTACCTTTGCGATAGCAAACATTCAGACAGATATAAGACATACTGGAGTGAGGTAGCCAATAGCAACTGCAGCAAAGGCTACCTCGCAAAGACAGGACTGGAAAGGTTCACTACTCCTTCGCAGGAGATTGCGCAACCCACAAGACTAGACAGAATGAATGCTTGCTAAACTAGTCACTGCCACAGTGACAGCAAGCATCCACAGACAGGACAGACTGGAATGAATCAGCCAATCGTGACTGCAGCGATGGCTTACTTTGCAAGAACAGGACTGGAAGGATTCGCTGCTCCTCTGCAGGAGATTGGCGCAACCCACAAAGTAGAGTACAAGAGCACAGATAAATCACACAATAGTATCACAAAGAATTTACAATTACAGCTATCAATGTGATACAATAATCCGCGAACGCAATATGGAAAATAACAAACGCGCTAGTATGCGTATATAGGCAATGAACCAATATATGACGCAAGCCTAGCAAAATAACAGACGCTGACTAGAATATGTATATATTGGCGCTAAACCAATATATAACATAAATCAGGAAGACTAGCTAGATCTGGAGCAATACAGCAACTAAGCTAGGCAATACAATACTACAACTCTATACTAGGAGTACGTATACATATATATATATATATATATTCCCCGTGGGAAATATATAACGTAACTCAACAAGAAACTAAACTAGAAAGTAACAATACAAGGAACTATATTTTACAGTGTTCAGAGACCCAGTAACAGCCTAGACCAGGCTTTCTCAACCAGGGTTCCCTGAAACCCCAGGGTTCCTTGAGTACTCTGCAGGGGTTCCTTGGCATTTTCCCCCTTCATGGGGGAAATATAATAAAGCACACTGTAATAGGTGGTACTGTAACAGGAAGCACTAAATTGGGGGCTCAGGAGACAGTATAATGAGTGGCAGTGTAATAGGGGGTAGTGAAATAAACAGTCACACATACTTTTAAAGTCCACGCCTCCTGCAAAATAAAGGCAGGGGTTCCTCGAGATCAAAAAATTGTTTGCAGGGGTTCCTTGAGATCCAAAAGTTATTTGCAGGGTTCCTCCAGGGTAGAAAGGTTGAGAAAGGCTGGCCTAGACTGACTGAAACTATGATGGGCGGAGCACGCTTGCAGGAAGCAAACCTTTATACTGAAGTCATCCAATGAGAGCAGAGATGCAAATCTCCACACAGGTGAATGGTAATCAGTCACAAGCAGGCTGGCTTGATTACCATTCCCTAGCTGACAGACTATCACAAGCAATGCATGCAGAACTATGCTAGAAAATGCATGTAAAGGAATCAGAACTGCTTGTCTGCAGTACCTCTGCAGAAGCGATCATGACAGCTGTATTGTTGAATTATGTAATGATTTTTAATGTTAATATCTTTTCATTATTATCTCCCGTCTGTTTCAAAACTGTATTTATCGTTAACAAAGTTTGACAACGTTGTTTATCATGTTTAACCACTTGAGGACTGCAGGGCTAAACCCCCCTAGTGACCAGGCAATTTTTAGCTAAATTGGCCACTGCAGCTTTAAGGCCAAGCTGCAGGGCCGCCCAACTCAGCACACAAGTGATCCCCCCCCCTTTTTCTCCCCACCAACAGAGCTCTCTGTTGGTGGGGTCTGATCGCTCCCCCATGTTTATTTTTTTTTAAATAAATATTATTGTTATTTTTCTTCAAAACCCCTGTTTCTTTAAGTTTATTCCCTTCCTCCCTCCCTCCCCACAGCCAGCCAATTACTATGAGAGCCGATCGCTCTCTTGTTCCCCATGGGGACAGCGGTGTCACACGGCTGTCCCCAGTGCAGCGCTGCTGCTCAGAGGCGTAGCTAGGGTTTTCAGCGCCCGGGGACAAAGACTATTAATGCGCCCCCTAAGGTGAAGGGTCGTGACCAAATGTGGGCGTGGTTATGGGTGCTCCACATTTGACCACGCCCCTTCAAATGTACATGGAGGTTAGCAGGCTCACGCTCACCCACCCTCCCTCAGTATGTACCTTCCAGCATGTTCCAAGACAAATTCAGCAATCATGAGCCCCCCCCCCCCCCATCAAGACAAATTCCGCAATCATGAGCAAACATGAGGCCCCCAACATGACCAACTCAGCAATCATGAGGCCCCCAACAAGACAAATTTAGCAATCCTGAGGCCCCCAACAAGACAAATTCAGCAATCATGAGGCCCCTAACAAGACAAATTCAGCGATCTTGAGGCCCCCAACAAATCATGAGGCCCCCAACAAGACAAATTCAGTAACCATGAGGCCCCCAACAAGACAAATTCAGCAGTCATGAGGCACATAAATAGACAGCATTTCACATAAATAGGCAGAATGCCCCCTTAATATGGTAGACACCTCTCACCTGGCAGCAGTTCCCCAAAATACACTCAATCTGACAGCAGTGCTTCCCCAAAAATAGGTAGCCCCAGAATAGGTGGCCAGCAGTATAGATGTCCCCAGAACAGGTAGCCAGGGGTATATGTGCCCAGTATATGTAGGCAGGGGTATGTGTCTCCAGTATATGTAGCCAGAGGTATATGTGCCCAGTATATATAGTCAGGGGTATATGTGCCCAGTATATATAGCCAGGGGTATATGTGCCCAGTATATGTAGCCAGGGGTATAATATGTGCCCAGTATATATAGTCAGGGGTATATGTGCCCAGTATATGTAGCCAGGGGTATATATGCCCAGTATATGTAGCCAGGGGTATATGTGCCCAGTATATGTAGCCAGGTGTATATATGCCCAGTATATGTAGCCAGCGGTATATGTACCCAGTATATGTAGTTAGGGGTATATGTGCCCAGTATATGTAGGCAGGGGTATATGTGCCCAGAGTAGGTAGCCAGGGGTATATGTGCCCAGAGTAGGTAGCCCCCCTCCCCCCCCAGTGATTTCCCAGCAGCCCAATACCCCCCACCCCGTGGTGAACACCACCCCTGCAGTGAACCCCACCCCCAAGACCCCCGAAACTCATAATGCAGCAGCGTTTCACCGGAAGATTAGAAAATAAACTTATTGCGACATGGGTTCACCAGGAAATAGTTGTAATGCAGCAGAGCATTTCACCATAAAATATACTTATTGCGGCATGCACTCACACACACACCACTCACAGTACACACACCACACACACTATACACACACACACACACACACACACACACTATACACACACGCACACACACTATACACACACGCACACACACAATACACACGCACACAGTACACACACACACTATACACGCACACACACACTGCACACAACACACACACTATACACAGTACACACACTATACATACGCACACACACTATACACAGCACACAGTAGACATACACTACACACACACACATACACTATGCTGCTACCAGGGGAGGACAGGGACCTTTTGGCTGGGGGGGGGGGGGGCACGGACTAGATGCCCGTTATCACACATTCACCCCATGTCGTATATGCCAGTAATCACGTGGAGTGCCAATGCGGAAATACAGCAAGGACACTCTGTGAACAGTGTGACAGGTAAAGTACAGGCATCAGGGGGGCACAATACATTTTGAGGGACATCGGCCGGGGTCTCCGTCTTGTCTATAATTTGTGGTAATCGCACGCCATGATTATCGCACCTGACAACTACATTGGCCCAAGATTTCCCAACATCTCAGATTGATACATTTAACCAATTTCCACCCCAATTTTTTTATCCGATCCGCTAACATCAAAAAGGTTGGTCAATCGGCTGTGAAGTCAACAGAAGTATGGCCACTGTAATTCCCTCAAGGCCAATCCCCCTATGCCCCCCCCACACACACACACACACACCTACCTATGTCCTCCCCTTCACCACCATCTCTACTACTAATCCCTGTTTTCACTACCTTATAGTGTGTCTGAGCCCTTATGCAGAGAAATAATGTGGAGAGAAAAGCTGAAAGAGAGGGAAGAAGATATTTGCCTCACCAGGATTGCACTTTTATTTAGCTTTCCTGTATGACAAGAAGACACAAACACCCAGCACTAGGGAAAGAGGGTAACAAAGGTGAATGAAGGAGGTTGGTGCACACCAAGGGCCTGATTCACAAAGCGGTGCAAACACTTTGCACGCCTGTGAAAAGCCCTTTATCACGCCTAAACTTAGTTTAGGTGTGATCTGAAGGAATTTGCGTGAACTCCCGCGCGCAAGGTTTTGCGCACGTAGCGTGGTGCGCTACGCGCACAGCGCACCGTGCTTTGCGCGAAGTGCCCATTAAGCCCTATGGGACTTTGCGCATGCGCGCACGTGCGCAAAACTTTGCGCGCGGGAGCTTCGCGCGAGTTACAGCACAAAGCGGTGATAACTTTGCTAGTGCAAAGGTTATCACGCCTAAAGTCTTTTAGGCGTGATAACTGAGTTATCACCGCTTTGTGAATCAGGCCCCAAGAGTGCTTCTGAGCGCTTTTCAAATTTACAGCGATTTGAAAAGCGCTGGGCTAATTTTACCCTATGAGGGTGTTCCCACAGCAGCGTTGTGATTTTTAAAAATCGCAAACATGCTGCAGGTAGCATTTATTGGAGCGATTCTTTCAAAAATCGCTTCACAAAGTCGCATTCGCAAATTGCTAGCAATTGCTATTGCGATTACATTACATTTAAGATATCTATTGCTCTGTATTGCTTCAGAGTTAAGATTCTTAAACCGAAAACGTACTGGATTCTGTATTTCAGCTAAAAAGGGTATTTCAGCAATTAGCCTTCTGTCAAGAACTTAATTAAAAGGGCATCTGGTTCATCCCCTTCACTTATGCAGAACCCAGCAAAGCAGAAAATAAATCTGTGTTCTTGCTAAATGACTACAGCGTTTTACCCACATAGGATTAAAATACCTGGTAATACAGTCATTGAAGATTTCAGCCTAAATATGTTTCTATTAACCCTTTCACTGAAGTCAGAGCAGATAAATGTTCATATTATAAATAGTGCAGCACTAACAGCTGTGCCAGTTATGAAAATACTGCATCATAATTATTTCTGCCACTGTGATTCAATTATTAAGCATTTATATAGCGCAGACATCTTTTGCGTACATAGTCATATATAAGACATCTTTATAGCGTACATAGTCATGCCATTACCTGTCCTACCTTGGAGCTTACAACCACTACCACAGCCATAGTTCAACAGCCCTACTGTAGTCTTCTTCAGCCACATTTTGCGGTGAATTCATTAACATAGTAGAATATTTTTGTGACGAGGAAGATTCTAAGTGGTCTAAATGAAAGTGAACATGCAACCTCCATTCAGGTAAGGCTGGAATTTATATGTGTTCTACTGCTGGGCAGCTTTTATTGTAGCAGCCCTCCTCCAATTCTATGTGTATCATCCCATTCCACGGGCTACATTATACAGCAGCTCCTTGCAATCTTGTACAGCTACTTTAGGCAGCAGCTCCCCTCTTTCATGTGTTGCTCCCCACTTGTAGCTAGGGATCAGTGAGCAAGACTACAGAGTTTGTTATTGTGGCTAATTGGTCCTTTCTTACTTAAATAACATTTACAAGAGAGCAGTCCAATGATTTGCCATGAGGTCAGTGTCTTGCCAAAGGAGCAAAGGCATTAACCAACGGGACAAATTTCAGCGAGTGGCACTGAATGGGCGTCTGCTTCAGCGAATCATGTGAACCCTGCAAGCCCCAGCAGCAAATGAGGAGAGGTCTTACCACAGGCAGAAATATAAAGGGGTGAAGGTAGGGGTTAATCACTCCATTTTGTGATCTGTGCGTAGGAGGTAGAGACAGACAGACAGAGATATATTTTATTGCATCAGTGTGAAATAGCAGTGTGGTTAAAGAGAGTCTGAAGTCTTGCAAAAATCCTGTTTTTATTTGACATTTATCTACAGCAATATGAGCATTGCTAAAATGCTGCATTCCTGCAGCAGAGCAATGTAATTAAAAGTCCCCAAATACCAGGGCAAAATTCCACGACTTTCCAATCATGGATTTTGCTGCCCGGGGAGGCAGAGCTTAGCGCTGTAGCTCTGCCTCCATTAGCGTCAATCCCCGCTGATCGCCATCTATCCCCGCCCCTCTCAGTGAAAGAAGACAGAGAGGGGCGGGGAGAGGTGTTGACCAGCGGGGATTGTCGTGAGTAGAGGCAGAGCTATAGCACAAAGCTCTGCCTCTACCAGGAAGCGATCCCTGAATTTTGCCCCAGGGATTTGGGGGGTTTAATTACATTGTTCTGCTGCGGGAATGCAGTGTTTTAGCTATGCTCATATTGCTAAAGATAAATATCAAATAAAAAGAGGATTTTTAGAAGGTTTCAGTCTCTCTTTAAAGCAGATCCGAGATAAACTTTTACTCATTGCATTATTGTTTTCCTTTCATATAGTTTATAGGGCATTCCTCAAGCCAAATACATTTTTTAGTTTTGTTCTAATACTCTAATTCCCATAAACTAAACAAGCCTCGCCCACAGCTTTTAACAGTGCCTTGGCACTGTAGCAAGGGCTTATGGGAGCTCAGTCTGGGCAGGAGGAGGAGGGGGTTACTAGCCATTGATTTCAGAGGCAGAGGGGAGGAGGGAGGAGGAGAGGTGAGTGAATTTACACACAGGCAAGCTGATAGAATCTCCAGCCCTCAACCTGTGACAATGTGACAAACAGAACATGGCTGTCCTTATTGTATCACAGGAATAAATAATCATAAACTTTTGAAGCTGTTTGCAGCTAGATATGCTATGTAAACTATCTAAACTTTAGATAAGATATATAGACAAGTTACTTGTTATAGTCAGTTTTTCAACTCGGATCCACTTTAAGTCAGATTTTGCACGATAGCTCCGTTTTATACGGTCTATACTGTGCAGAACTGTTAAGTATACGAGTTTGTGTGTCTATAAGTGGTAATCAAAGCTGGGACAAGGTCTTCCAGCACCCAAGGCTGAGACACCAAAGTGAGCCCCTCCATCCCTCTCACCCCAGCCGTCACACACTGATTGCTGTTAGACTAAGAGGCGCACCAGGGCCCCAAACACCTTAATCTCTAGTTATCTGGCTTGCAGGCACTGCCATGTATCCCCTTTTCTTATTTCTCTCTGCTTAAAGCACAATAGGGAAATGGTAGCTGAGTGAGTTGTGTGTCCCCTTCTACATTGCGCTGAGGCTGGAGCCTCTCTCGCCTCTGCATCGTCCCGCCCCTGGTGGCAATTTAGATGTGATTACTATTTCACTACCGCTAGTTAGACAGACAGGCTTTTGGGCTATTTTAAAACTGTAAGTGAGAAGAACACTGTCAGCTAATAGACTAAGATTTTTTCCCATAAACTACAACTGTGTGGACAGGCTGGGATTTGCAGTCCTCCTCCACACAACGTGCAGCTTGTGTGTGTCTTGCTCTTTACTGTTGTTGCTGCACCTAGTGAGAGAACATCTTTCAGTGTTAGGACAGCTGCAGTTTTTCTACAGTGCTCATTCAGTATATTAGATCAAAGACTGTGTGTATTCCACTAGCTAGGTACTGTGCTTGCTAGTCCTGCTATAGTGTTGCACTGTCCCTTGTACTACCAACATACAGAACTGTCAATCCTGGTGTTGAGTATAAGCTGCTTTAGTACTTAATATAAACAAACAGTACACATAATAGTGTGCCCATTGCCTACTCCAATGAAATGTATCTCCATTTCATTCCATTATGACATTTCAATTCAAGGTGATTAATTGCGATGTTTGGATGCTAATTGGATGTTTTATGCTTAGAGCTCCCAGTAGCATCTGATGAGTAGGGAGAGAGAGCACGCCTCTTCCATCCATAAAACACGCCTCTTCCATCCGCCTGGCCGCACTATCCTGTTACCGCCGCTCAGATCTCGCTGCTGAGGACTGTAGTGAAGCAGAGCCGGCAAGGCCAGACGGGTGAGAGAGGCGTGTTTTATGGGCGCAGCACATACTATTATTCCATACTGCTCTGATAGACAGGGAGAGCTGACCAATCCGCTTTAAGACAGCTGACCAATCCGCTCAGCGGATCGTTCAGAAACAGCCTTATCAGTCTGCAGACAGACTGTACATGCGCTCTACTGTCGGGAGAACGACCGCCCAGCGGGAGGGTCTGATAGACCCGTCGTTCTCTGTAGTAGTGTGTGTGTATGCACCTTTAGTGACATCAATGTTTAATGTGCTTTGTAAAGTGCTTTAAAATAATGCTAGTGCTATTTAATTGCACCATGATGATAATTATAATTCACATTTTCTTTTCTTTTTCAGTGAACACAGGAGAATTTTCAATGACTCAAATTAAAGATTAACAGATAGAGCTGCAATACATTGGGAGTTTTGCATTATACTTTTAAATACATTGTGTTTATAATTGTAATTGTTGAGGTTATTGATACTGGAATGCAAAAGCAATTTTTCAAAGTGGAATAAAAGTGCAGCAAAACTAGTGTTGGGCGAACACCTAGATGTTCGGGTTCGCGAACGTTCGCCGAACATCGCCGCGATGTTCGGGTGTTCGCGCCGAACTCCGAACATAATGGAAGTCAATGGGGACCAGAACTTTCGTGCTTTGTAAAGCTTCCTTACATGCTACATACCCCAAATTAGCAGGGTATGTGCACCTTGGGAGTGGGTACAAGAGGAAAAAAAATATTTGAAAAAGAGCTTATAGTTTTTGAGAAAATTGATTGTAAAGTTTCAAAGGAAAAACTGTCTTTTAAATGTGGAAAATGTCATGTTTCTTTGCACAGGTAACATGCTTTTTTTCGCCATGCAGTCATAAATGTAATACAGAGAAGAGGTTCCACGAAAAGGGACCGGTAACGCTAACCCAGCACCAGCAGCAGCAGACGTGATGGAACAGGAGGAGGCGCAGGAGGAGAAGGCCACGCTTTGTGAGACACAACAACCCAGGTCTTGCATGAGGACAAGAAGTGTGCGGATAGCATGCTTTGTACCGCCATGCAGTCATAAATGTAATAAAGATAAGTGGTTCAATAAACAGGGACCACGCGGCAACGCTAACCCAGCAGCAGCAGACGTGATGGAACAGGAGGAGGCGCAGGAGGAGAAGGCCACGCTTTGTGAGACACAACAACCCAGGCCTTGCATGAGGACAAGAAGCGTGCGGATAGCATGCTTTGTACCGCCATGCAGTCATAAATGTAATAAAGATAAGTGGTTCAATAAACAGGGACCACGCGGCAACGCTAACCCAGCAGCAGCAGACGTGATGGAACAGGAGGAGGCGCAGGAGGAGAAGGCCACGCTTTGTGAGACACAACAACCCAGGCCTTGCATGAGGACAAAAAGCGTGCGGATATAGCAGCAATGCTTTTTGCCGCCATGTAGTCATAAATGTAATACAGATGAGAGGTTCAATAAACAGGGACCGGAAACGCGACACCATCCCAGATGTTCATTGGTCATGTTACTTGGTTGGGGTCCTGGAGTGTTGCATAGTCATTTCCAATCCAGGATTGATTCATTTTAATTTGAGTCAGACGGTCTGCATTTTCTGTGGAGAGGCGGATACGCCGATCTGTGACGATGCCTCCGGCAGCACTGAAACAGCGTTCCGACATAACGCTGGCTGCCGGGCAAGCCAGCACCTCTATTGCGTACATTGCCAGTTCGTGCCAGGTGTCTAGCTTCGATACCCAATAGTTGAAGGGTGCAGATGGATTGTCCGACACAGCTACGTCATCTGACATGTAGTCCTTGACCATCTTCTCCAGGCGATCGGTGTTGGAGGTGGATCTGCACGCTTGCTGTTCAGTGGGCTGCTGCTGCATGGGTGTCAGAAAATTTTCCCACTCCAAGGACACTGCCGATACCATTCCCTTTTGGGCACTAGTTGCGGCTTGCGTTGTTTGCTGCCCTCCTGGTCGTCCTGGGTTTGCGGAAGTCAGTCTGTCGGCGTACAACTGGCTAGAGGAGGGGGAGGATGTCAATCTCCTCTCTAAAGTCTCCACAAGGGCCTGCTGGTATTCTTCCATTTTGACCTGTCTGACTCTTTCTTCAAGCAGTTTTGGAACATTGTGTTTGTACCGTGGATCCAGAAGGGTATAAACCCAGTAATTGGTGTTGTCCAAAATGCGCACAATGCGTGGGTCGCGTTCAATGCAGTCTAGCATGAATTGAGCCATGTGTGCCAGAGTCCTACCAGAATCCTCATCATCCTCTTGTGAGCATTGTGATAGTTGTTGTGATGCATCATAGTCATCACCTTCCTCCTGGTCTGCTTCTGCTGACCATTCGCGCTGAATTGTGGAAGTCCAACGTGCACCGCTCTGGCCCTCGTCAGTGGTGGCATGAAATTCCTGCTCCAACTCCAGCTGTTCCTCCTCCTCTTCTTCGTCATAGCTGCTGGGGCCAGCGTTCCCTGAGGCGGATGGCCTGATGTTGGTACCATCACGCTGATCGTTTTCTCCTTCAGATTCCCCCAGTTGCATCATGACAGCTGTTTCCTTGATTTTCAACATTGACCTCTTCAGTAAACACAGCAGTGGTATGGTAATGCTGACTGAAGAGTTGTCACTGCTCACAAGCAACGTGGATTGCTCAAAATTTTGGAGGACTTGGCAGAGGTCCAACATGTTGGCCCAATCGGATCCACAGAAGCTTGGCAGTTGTCCGGATGCGCCTCGGTACTGCGCCGTCATGTACTGGACCACTGCACTCTTCTGCTCACAAAAGCGGGCTAGCATGTGCAGCGTAGAATTCCAGCGCGTAGGGACATCACACAGCAAGCGATGGTGGGGGAGATTGAAGCGCTCCTGCATCTTGGCGAGTGCCCCCGAAGCAGTACTGGAATTTCTACAATGTTTGGCCACTCGACGCACCTTCAACAGAAGATCGGCCATGCCTGAGTATGTCCTCAGGAACCGCTGAACTACTAGGTTCATCACGTGCGCCAGGCAAGGGATGTGTGTCAGCTTAGCCAACCTTAAAGCGTGAATGAGAATACTCCCATTATCACACACAACCATGCCCGGTTTCAGGTCCAGCGGTGCCAGCCACAAGTCCGTCTGTTCCTTTATTCCCTTCCAAATTTCCTCCCCTGTGTGCTGCTTATCCCCAAGGCAGATCAGCTTCAGCAACGCTTGCTGACGCATGCCAACAGCTGTGCTGCACTGCTTCCACGATCCTACTGCTGCTGGGTTAGCGTTTCCGGATGAGGTACAGCTTTGAGATGCGTTGGAGGAGAAGGAGTCAGAGAGGTAGGTGCTGCTGTTGTTATCCAGTGGGAGGGACGGCGGTGCAGCTGTTTGCGGCGTGGGCAACACCCGTGCCGTAGCAGGTGAGGAATCGCTGCCAGGCTCCACAAGGTTCACCCAGTGCGCGGTAAGGGAGATGTATCGACCCTGGCCGAACGCACTCGTCCAGGTGTCAGTGGTGAGGTGAACCTTGCAGGCAACGGCATTCTTCAAGCTTCGGGTTATTTTGCTGACCACGTGCTCATGCAACTCAGGCACTGCAGAGCGCGCAAAGTGGTAGCGGCTGGGAACCACGTAACGTGGGATGGCCACTGACATCATGCCCTTGAAGCTGTTTGTCTCCACCACTCGATATGGCAGCATTTCGCAGGCCAGAAGCTTGGCTATGCTGGCTGTTACTGCCACGGCCCGGGGGTCATTTGCTGGCAATTTCCTCTTGCGCTCAAACATCTCCGACACAGACAACTGAACCGTAGCGCTGCACACGGAAGGGCTGTTGGTTGTTGTGTTTGATGAAGACTGGGAGACCTCAAGAGCACTACTCCGGAAAGTGACAGTGTCAGCATCGTCTGATGTTTGTGAATGTTGTGAACCACGCAATGGCTGGGCTACCGCTGCTGCTGAGGCGGGTCTGGTGGTGAGTCTGGTGAACCCAAGGGAGGCAGTGTTGCTGGTACCCTGTCCTGCCGAGTTTGCCCACAGAGTGGGATGTTTGGATAGCATGTGGCGGCTCATGCTGGTGGTGGAGAGGTTGTTAATACTTTTCCCCCTGCTCAGGCGGGTCTTGCACACCTTGCAAATCGCCATGGTAACATCCTCAGTGCAGTCTTCAAAGAAAGCCCAGACTTTGGAGCACCTGCCTTGCTGGCGATTTCTGTTTGCTCCTCTTTTGCCTCTCACTTGAACTTCCACGCTTGTGGTGCCTGAAATTGCGCGCCGCCTACCTTGTGGCACAAGGCGAACTCGTGCAGCAGTGGGTTCTTTAACAGACTCATCTGTGCTGCTGCTGCTACGATGGCGATGTTCTCGTTCACAAACAAAATCTGGGTCTCTGTCCACATTGTCCATACCCTCCTCTTCCATCTCCTCAAACTCGTCATATGTCATTGTGGGGGGCCGCCGCCGTGGAGTAGAGCTCCCCAGAACAACCTCTGCGCAGCTCACTCCAACGTCGTCTTCCAGATCTTGTCGGCCGACCTCCTGCAATTGCAACCCCTCCTGCCCAACTTGCTCTGGGATTTGGGTTTCCGAGTCCTCCTCGGACTCGCCTTGTATTTCAGTGCGCGGTGCATTTCCCACAGTTAATGGTTGTGAATCCGGGCACAACATTTCTAGCTGTTCCTCCATTGACCTTTGAAAGGTGGAAGTTTGTTGGGCTGGGAATAGCTCCTGCGAATACCCCATTGTGTCCTGAGGTAATTCATCGGACTGGTTATCTGGCAGTTGTGTGCGTGGTGTCGCTGCCGGTTGTGTCAGCTTTGTGCCCACTGGCTCCTTGTAACTGGCTGAGGACTCGGACCTCGTGCGTGATGTGCTGCTTAACCCACTGCTGGACGCTTGAAAGGTCATCCAAGTAATTATCTGGTCCTGTTCTTTTGGATTTGTGAGGGTTGTTGTCCTGGACAACATGGGCGGTATTGAGTGGGTTTTCTTGGGTGCTCCCCTGTGGCCTGTACGTGAACCGTCAGGGGAAACACCTCTTCCCTTGCCCCTCCCTCTTTCACCGGATTTCTTCCTCATTTCACTTATCCTTACAGTACACTCTGACTGGCAGCAGTACAGTGGCAGTACAGAAATGCTATACAGTACCACTATTCCCAGCAGCGACACAGAGCACAATGCTATACAGTGGCGGGTGAGCGGTGTACCACTATTCCCAGCAGCGACACAGAGCACAATGCTATACAGTGGCGGGTGAGCGGTGTACCACTATTCCCAGCAGCGACACAGAGCACAATGCTATACAGTGGCGGGTGAGCGGTGTACTACTATTCCCAGCAGACACAGAGTGGCAGTAAACAGAATGCTATATAGTGTGGCTGAGCGAGGTACACAGAGTGGCAGTAAACAGAATGCTATATAGTGTGGCTGAGCGAGCGGTGTACTACTATTCCCAACAGACACAGAACAGTAAACAGAATGCTATATAGTGTGGCTGAGCGGTGTACCACTATTCCCAGCAGCGACACACAGCACAATGCTATACAGTGGTGGGTGAGCGGTGTACCACTATTCCCAGCAGCGACACAGAGCACAATGCTATACAGTGGCGGGTGAGCGGTGTACCACTATTCCCAGCAGCGACACAGAGCACAATGCTATACAGTGGCGGGTGAGCGGTGTACTACTATTCCCAGCAGACACAGAGTGGCAGTAAACAGAATGCTATATAGTGTGGCTGAGCAAGCGGTGTACTACTATTCCCAGCAGACACAGAACAGTAAACAGAATGCTATATAGTGTGGCTGAGCGAGGTACACAGAGTGGCAGTAAACAGAATGCTATATAGTGTGGCTGAGTGAGCGGTGTACTACTATTCCCAGCAGACACAGAACAGTAAACAGAATGCTATATAGTGTGGCTGAGCGAGGTACACAGAGTGGCAGTAAACAGAATGCTATATAGTGTGGCTGAGCGAGCGGTGTACTACTATTCCCAGCAGACACAGAACAGTAAACAGAATGCTATATAGTGTGGCTGAGCGAGTGGTGTACTACTATTCCCAGCAGACACAGAACAGTAAACAGAATGCTATATAGTGTGGCTGAGCGAGGTACACAGAGTGGCAGTAAACAGAATGCTATATAGTGTGGCTGAGCGAGCGGTGTACTACTATTCCCAGCAGACACAGAACAGTAAACAGAATGCTATATAGTGTGGCTGAGCGAGGTACACAGAGTGGCAGTAAACAGAATGCTGAGCGAGCGGTGTACTACTATTCCCAGCAGCGACACAATGACTGGGGGGACCCTGGCTAGCGTGGCTGGAGCACGAACTACCCTGCCTGCCTACCCAAAGCTAAACCCACAGACAAATGGCGGAAATATGACGTGGTTCGGGTATTTATTTACCCGAACCACGTGACAGTTCGGCCAATCAGAGCACGTTCGGGTCCGAACCACGTGACCCGTTCGGCCAATCACAGCGCTAGCCGAACGTTCGGGGAACGTTCGGCCATGCGCTCTTAGTTCGGCCATGTGGCCGAACGGTTTGGCCGAACACCATCAGGTGTTCGGCCGAACTCGAACATGGGTGATGTTCTGCAGAACCCGAACAGTGGCGAACACTGTTCGCCCAACACTAAGCAAAACTAGTGTTTCAAATGAAAGGCAATACAATTCGAGCATGCCCAGTTTTCTTGCAATTTTGTTTTTGTGAAAATATTGCAAATATTGAACTTTATAGGGGTTAAAGACGGCCACACAGGAGACAGGGAGCAACCCCCCTGGGGGCCAGAAGTCCAGATGCTTCTCAAAAGTATTTTCCATGCTAAAGTAGCAACAAATAAAGAGAAAACTCCAGTATGACCTTCACAACATGATCACCTTTAGTTTATAAGGAATTGTAATTCCATTTTGAATAATGTTTTTTTTTTCTTTTCTTATAATATGTTAATGAAAGCTAAACTTCTACAGATAATGTCATGTGCCATGGAGGGAATTTAAACTATTAGAAGCTTCTTTCACATGCCTTCTGTATTCAGCAATAATAAGCTTCTTCTATCAGTCATGGCATATCCATTCATTTTGTGTTGAATACATTAATATATTTGTGCATACTGTAAAAAGTAAAGATACAGTTGCTATGCTGCATGCCTACAAAAATTCTTTACTTCATATGTACTTTTTTCACAACTGTACTGTTTCCAGGTGGTATGAAAGGGTTATGATCAAAGTATAAGACATACAGTCATAAGTGTGCTTTTTAGGAAAATAAAAATATGTATAGTACAGTGGCTCTTTAGTGATGGAGATAATCAATGAGAAGTTAATTTTCAAAGTTGATGCTTGGAATGGGAAATTGAAAAGCAGTTGCTGCCAATTTAGCTGGTACAGTTTCAAGCTGAACATAATTTGCAGCACTTACTTAAAAATTGGCAACTCATTGGCCATCTCTATTTTCATGGCAGCTATACTTACATTTTATCATGGCTGAAACCTCTGGATTTGAAATACTTCCTGTTAGCCATCTTTACGTTGCAATATTTCACAACCCAGGAAATATCACAAGCAGGGATGAGTTTCACCTTCTCCATAACTGAACTAGCCTATTAGAATCTGTAGGTCGTGGTGGAGAGGACTGGCTCACCTTCGCTGCTGCACTGCACACTGTTCTCCATCTTCCCTCTTAATTTGGGAGGACGGAGAGTGGTGTGCAGTAGTGAGAGTCAACGACATAGGTGAATTAACTCTGCTGTACTCCACAGCAGCTAACAGGCTGGTTCAATTTTGCTTAAAGGGGAACTTCAGCCTAAACAAACATACTGTCATCAAGTTACATTAGGTATGTTAATTAGAATAGATAGGTGATATAATTTCTTACCCACCCTGTTTTAAAAGAACAGGCAAATGTTTGTGATTCATGGGGGCTGCCATCTTTGTCAATGGGACAGCCATCTTTTCGGTTGAAAGGAGGTGACAAGGAGAAGGAGATACAGTTCCAACTGTCCTGTGTCCTGATAACCCCTCCCAGCTGCATGCGCTAGGTTTCAAATGTCAAATTCAAAATGTAAAAAAAAAATTTGCACCAAAACAGCAGAACGAGAACAACAAAATCAGAAATCCTATCATGCTTTGCACAGCATCAGGGGAAAAAAAGCCCGGGCAGTTTTCTTTTGTGCAGCTAAAAATGAGGCTTGTATAAGAGAAACAAAGTTCTGATGCTGTGAAACTGTTAAAGAAACACCAAGCCTTTTCAGTGCTGCTGAGTCGATTTTTAGTCCGGAGGTCCACTTTAAGGCGAAACCTAGTTTTATTTATCAGTTGCACATCCGTAGTCAAATATCTGGCAAGGGTGAAGAACATGTTATTGCATTTGAATGGCCAGTGGATGATAAAAAGGCCTGGCGGACAGGAAACAGAACAGTGGTTTTTTTTTTCTTTTGACTGTGTCAGCAATCAACAGCTTATGTTTTGTTTTCATTCCTAAGTAAAATAAGGGCACCTAGAAATCCTCCCAAATTACTGCAGAAACTGATAGCAAGACATTACACCAATAACAATCCAGCCATATAAGGCACTGTACAATCAAACATACAAATTAACCCAAACCTGATCTCTAATGAAAACTGCACAGTGGCAAAAAAGGTTCCTGCAGCTAGTCGTGTGAACCAAGCCCTTAGCCAGCTGGATAGAGAGAGTTCCAAACTTTAGCTAATAACTTTTCAAAAACAAAAGAGTAAATATACAAATCTAAAAAGGATCTTGGATGGATTATACAGTAAATAGGTGCACTTCCTCTGGTCAGAACTGTGTGTCTGGTGTGATCTAAAGTAGTAGTAACCACTTCAGTCTATCTGGATGACTATAGTCGTCCAGATAGACAGTTAGACACATCTGAAGTCTAATTGGACAGGTAAACACATCCAGTATTATAGCAGCCAGTGTGCATGCATGTCCGTGTGACCCCTGCTATTACCCAGCAGCTTTTCCGTAGCGGCGATTGTGGAATGGAACCAAGGGTTCCCTGAACCAATCGCTGTGCCTGCAGTGACATGACCCCAATCAGGAGCCATGTCCATTCATAAATAAGTAATGAAATAAAAAAAAAAAAAGTTAAACACTTCCTTGTTAAACAGGGTAGTGTATCTAGGGCCATCTAATGGCAAAAAGTAAAATTACACACCCCATACATTTTTATAAAAAAAAAAAAACTGTTAAAAACCCATAAAGACCAGTATCGCGAAAAAAGTAGGCAGTTAAAATCTGACAGAACCGACAGGTTTTGGGCCAGTTCATCTCCTCATGGGGGATTCTCAGGGTTTTCTTTGTTTTCAACAGCATTTCCTGAGCAGCAGTTTAACTGCCAAAATAGTAAGATAAAGCCAGCCTCCCTACTCACTTGCACACTATTTTGTCAGTTATAAAATTGTAACTGCTGGCCCAAAGTCGGTTCTGTCAAATTTTAACTGCCTACTTTTTTTTGTTATAGTGGTCCTTTAATAGTTGCCTTAGGGACTTAACTTTTTAAATTAATATGTATGTTATGTGAATATATTACTGTTATTACAGTACATACAGGGCCGGATTTGTACTTTTTACCGCCCAAGGCCACTATCACCAGCTGCCCCCTGACAAACAACTAACGCCCTACCACACGCACACATACACACACACACACACACACACTTTTATTGATCCCAGTAATCAATGTATTTAAAGATGCTTATTAACAATGCAATTTTACTACAAACGACCAACTGTCAATTGTTTTATCGGTCTGTTTTGTGGATCCATTATATCTGAAATGATCGGAATGGTGGTTAATAATTTTTATTCCATTTATGGACCAAATTGATAATTTCCACTCTGATAGGTTGGAGCTGGTGAAGGGTGGAGTTGGACTCGAAAAGCGATGAGGGACAGCTCAGGTCACAGACAATAAGCTGCCCATGTATGATGCCCCTTCACTCCCTGAGTTCCAGACACTTGCCCAACTGCTGTGGTTCACATGTTGGCAGGTTGACTGCATGAGTGTGCCAGCCTGCAACCCGCCCCTTGCTTCCTGGTGCCCTAGGCCATGGCCTATGTGGCCTTGCCTGAAATCCGGCCATGAGTACATAAGGGCTTGCAATTTACCAGACACGAAAACAGACAAACAAGAACTACACCTTTACTTCCAAATATTATATTGCCACCATACATTGTACTAGGAATGCAATTTAAAGGGATACTGTAGGGGGGTCTGGGGAAAATGAGTTGAACTTAACCGGGGCTTCTAATGGTCCCCCACAGACATCCTGTGCCCGTGCAGCCGCTCACCGATGCTCCGGCCCCGCCTCCAGGTCACTTCTGGAACTTCAGACTTTAAAGTCTGAAAACCACTGTGCCTGTGTTGCCGTGTCCTCGATCGCGCTGATGTCACCAGGAGCGCACAGCGCAGGCCCAGTATGGTCTGTGTCTGCGCAGTACACTCCTGGTGACATCAGCGGGAGTGAGGACACGACCACGCAGGCGCAGTGGTTTTCTGACTTTAAAGTCAGAAATTCCAGAAGTGAACTGGAGGCGGGGCCGGAGCATCGGTGAGTGGCTGCGCCAACACAGGATGTCTGCGGGGGACCATTAGAAGCCCCAGGTAAGTTCAGCTCATTTTCCCCCGATCCGCCTACAGTATCCCTTTAAATGTTGTGTTAGCCAGGACTAATGGGCAAATAAAATGGGTGTTGTTTTTTTTTAGTAGCATTGCTTATTTTCAAACTATAGAGGATGGAATTGGAGAAATAGTGTATTTTTTTCAGGTTTTTTTTTTTTATTGTTTTTTTTTCCTATAAAATGCATAGAAAATAAAGTAATTACTGAAAACAAGTATCATCCACAAAAAGCCTAATTTGTGGTAAAAAAAACAAAACAAAAAATAGATCATTCATGTGTGACAAGCAGTGATAAAAGTTATGGCTAAATGAATGGAAGGAGTGCTGACAGGTAAAATTGGCTTTTGGTGTTAAGGCAAAATGGGCTGTAGGCTGAAGTGAACATCTCCATTTTCATAAAGTAAAAATGATGGGAGTATCTTCTTGTGGTCTTCTTCTCCTTTTTAAACTAATGTTAATAATTTTATGCACACCAGGCCCTTCTTAGTTTAGTGTGAGACATTATAAAATCCTAATTCTATTCAATGGTCAGTGTAATAAAATGTATCATAGTTCCTCTTTAATATACAATGACTAGGACAATTATAATCTAAGAATCCTGCTCAGATGGGCGTAACAGGGCAGCAGCAGCTGTGGCTTGTTTAGCCAATGGCAAATGCTTTTCTGCTTGGAAGCAGAAAAGCATTTGACATCCTTTGGCACTGTTTACTGGCATTCCATCATCATATTTTGGCCCCTCAGGGGGGAGGCAGCATCGCCAAATGTAGCTTTTCCTGGATTCTGCAGGTAGCATCCAGGATGGGAAGAGGTAGCGGCAGGATCTACTGTGGCATTTACGTTAACGACAGGAAACTTTCATACTGTTAAAAGCAACTGCTTTTAATCATATGAATGGAAGCGGCAGTTGATCCCTTTAAGCATCACTTCCATTGCCCACTGGAAACAATGTGTTTACCAACCCCAAACATCAATGTGAACAAGCCCCAAGGCAAACCAGCAGGAACTTTTCTGTTGTCTGAACTGGAGTCATCTTCTTATCAAATAATAATAATTTTACTAATAACACATTGCATCTTCACGACCATGGACTAAACATGCTTCCAGCTTCAGTCTGTAATGTTAAAGATATATAATGTTTACATGCTTTGCAATAAACATCACTATGTTAATTACATTAACAGATTCTCTTGTCCAGGGCCAATTGAAGGTTATAGAAAATGTTCTGTACCAATCAGAGTGGTCCTGATATACTGGGTTTTCGTAGATAATGTGTTTTGGCTACAGTCTTTTGAAAATAAACTTTTGTTTTCCACAGCATTGTAGTAAGAGAGCTTTCAGGTCCATTGTAGCCCCTCACACACTCCTAAAAGTTCTGGCTCACCATGAGCTTGCTGTGCACTCTGTGACTACAGATTAGAAACTGTCTCTTGATGTAAGCCGGGAAGGATGGCCGTTTGAGGTGAGGTCAGTGTGAGAATAGGGTTTAGGTTTAGCTGTAGTAAAATATCTATATTATTTGCTGATACTTTATTATCATAATTTACACTTTCAAAATGTAGAACATTGGTAAATTTCCCTGCACCTCTTTATCATGTGTGCATAATCAGGCCCTGTCTTCTCATGCTGGGGTCTCCATATCTACTTTTGCTTTTATACCTTATCTTTTATTTGTGCATTTTCTATTCTACAATTAATACAGTATGCATTTTTAACATTTGTTTTAATGTTCTCTGACCAAAGATGTTTGAAGTTCCCATCAAATTGTCCATGAACTCAACTTTTTTCCAGCATCATTACACTGGAAAGGGATTTTCCTTTGGCTTAAAGCAGTAGGATCAGCCATACTATGCCGGGGGAAAAAAACACATATATAAGTAGATAAATACTTGATCTACTTACATAACACATGTATTATACTGTCCACGTTTTTATTTCAGTGAATGTTATATAGTAAATTACGAGAATTCTGTTCCTGGTGGGGCCATGTCTTTTGCCTACAGTTAAGGCTAACTCGTGATGTAATTTCTGCCCTTTACTTTTTTCTTGTCTCCTCCAATCGCTGAGTCGCCTCAGCCTTGCTTGTAAACACAAGTGAGTAGGGGATTAGGTTTCAGATAAGATGCTGGCAGGGAAATAAAGGGAAGAGGAAGAATAGATTATAGATAAAAAGAACCCCCAGCATGCAATTCTTTGGCACGACTACTAAAGAGCCAGTGTTCCTGAAGTATGTGATAACTTCAAATCATAACAGCAGAACAAGTTTTGAAAGTTTTGAATGCAAGATTAGAATCTTTATCACTTAATACACTCAGACCAGTTGCTGTTGAAATTTGATTTTTATGGTGACGATACCGCTTTAAAGCGTCCTTGAAGTGACAAGTGACAGGATGAGATAAACATATACACATAATTGCAAGAGTCTGATGCAATCCTAAAAATAAAGTTATAAAACTGAAATAAAAATATGAGACTGTTTTCTGTGCTACTATTCTATTGATCTCCAGTGCTACACATACAATTCATGATTTATTTTCACTTCAGGTTCACATTAAATTGTAGCAAGGAAGACTTCCTCATTTACTTACTACTTTTTGAGTTGCACTGTGAATCTGGTGTGTTTGTAAATGGTAATACATAGGGTGGGTTCATCCTCCACTAGGGTCTCCTCATTGAACCTTGAACAGATAATATAACTTTACATGGCTGCATTTTTCGTAACCATTATTGATCTAAAAACCCTGGTTATAGCAAGATGGCAAAAACATAAACTGTCTACTTCCTTTAATTTTCTGTACAAATTAAAAAAATAAAATAAAAAAAACTTACGTTTTTCTCCCACTGTGCCATCTTCCAGCTGCTGCAGACATCTGTCCTAATACAAACAATGTGCATTTCTGTGGTTTAATACTGTGAGTACAGAACACAATGGACACATTTTTCAAAACTAATTTAACATCTTCCATATCTTAATATTTTATAAGCAGAGATGGCCCGAACGGTTCGCCGGCGAACAGTTCCCGGCGAACTTCCGGGGTTCGCGATTGCAGAGAACCGCAAACTTTTCCAGAAGTTCGATTCGCCCCCATAGTACATCATTAGGGTCAACTTTGACCCTCTACATCACAGTCAGCCGGCACATTGTAGCCAATCAGGATACTCTCCCTCCTGGAGGCCCTCCCCCCCTTATAAAATGCAGGCAGCGTCAGGCATTGGACTCACTCGTGTGCATGCAGTAATTAGAGAAGGGAGAGCTGCTGCAGACTCTCATAGGGAAAGCTTAGTTAGGCTCTTGTAGGCTTGTTAGCTTGCTCCTTGCTGATTCTTATTGATAAAAAAAGCACCCCTCAACAGCTTTTTTTTGTGTGTGGCCCACTTGCATTATATTTATATGCAGCCCTGTCAGTCAGTTGCAGCTGGCCTTTGGCCCCTTAATTCCTACTTCGCCACTGCCATGCCCAGCACATTCAGTGACTACCTGTGTGTGTGACATGCAGCTGCACATTTGTAATCCCAATCACTGCACCTGTTCACTGTTTAGTCCACCTACCTACCTACCTACCTATGTGTGTGTGTGACCGGTGCACATTTGTAATACCCAGCAGCACTGCATATACCTACCTACCTGTTGTTCAGTGCACCCACCTACCCACGTGAGCGCACGCAGTGTGATATTTGATACCACCAGTCACTGTTCCGGTTCACGGTACATGTGTGTGAGAGGTGCACATTTGTAATACCCAGCAGCACTGCATATACCTACCTACCTGTTGTTCAGTGCACCCACCTACCTACGTGAGCGCAATCAGTGTGCTATTTAATACCACCAGTCACTGTACCTGTTCATGGTACATGTGTGTGATAGGTAGAGATGGCCCGAACCTCCGATTTTCTATTCGTGAACCAGGTACGCGAACTTCCGTGAAAGGTTCGGTTTGCACGAACTTTCGCGAACCGCAATAGACTTCAATGGGGAGGCAAACTTTGAAAAATAGAAACACTTAAGCTGGCCACAAAAGTGATGGAAAAGATGTTTCAAGAGGTCTAAGATCTGAGTTTTTGCATGGATGAGTGGGAAAGACGCCAAAAGTCCCGGGGAAAAATCTGGATTTGACGCAAAGCAACGTTTTAAGGGCAGAAATCACATTAAATGCTAAATTGCATGCCTAAAGTGCTTTAAAACATCTTGCATGTGTATACATCAATCAGGGAGTGTAATTAGAGTTCTGCTTCACACTGACACACCAAACTCACTGTGTGCACCGCAAACATCTGTTTGCGTAGTGATGGCCGTGCTGGACTGGTGTGCACCATGGCGAGAGTGCAGGCCATGGCGGTTTTCAAGCCCATATGGTCGGGCTGAGGTAGCTGAAGGACAGAACAACAGTGACTGAGTGTCCAGCTGATCAAATTTGGTCTGTCCACAATGAAGCAACTACCTTATTATCTTCTTGTATGTAGGTAGGCATAGGTAGGTGCCCCAGTATAGGTAGGTAGGCATAGGTAGGTGTCCCAGTAGTTAGATAAGCATAGGTAAGAGTCCAGTATAGGTAGGTAGGTATAGGTAGGTGTCCCAGTATAGGTAGGTAGGCATAGGTAGGTGCCCCAGTAGTTAGCTAGGCATAGGTAGGAGTCCCAGTATAGGTAGGTAGGCATAGGTAGGTGTCCCAGTATAGGTAGCGAGGCATAAGTAGGTGCCCCTGTAGTTATCTAGGCATAGGTAGGATTCCCAGTATAGTTAGATAGGCATAGGTAGGTGCCCCAGTAATTAGCTAGGCATAGGTAGGAGTCCCAGTATAGGTAGGTAGGCATAGGTAGGTGTCCCAGTATAGGTAGATAGGCATAGGTAGGTGTCCCAGTATAGGTAGATAGGCATAGGTAGGTGCCCCAGTAGTTAGCTAGGCATAGGTAGGAGTCCCAGTATAGGTAGGTAGGCATAGGTAGGTGCCCTAGTATAGGTAGGTAGGCATAGGTAGGTGTCCCCGTATAGGTAAGTAGGTGCACCAGTAGTTGGGTAGGCATAGGTAAGTGTCCCAGTATAGATAGTTTGGCAGGGCCTGGCTGGCACAGTAATAGCAATTACCAAGGTCCAGCTGCAACAGGTAGGGCTGTATAATGCAGTGTCAGTGGGCAACACAAAAAAAAAAAAAACACATCAGGAGAACATTAGCTCTTAAAAGAGCTGTTGAGGGGCGCTATTTTAGCAATAACAATCAGCCAGGAGCAAGCTAACAAGCTTACAAGAGCCTAACTAATCTTTCCCTATGAGAGAGAGCCAGCAGCTGTCCTTTCACTAATTAATGCAGGCACACGAGTAAGTGTAATGGCCAGCATTGCCTGCCTTTTATAAGGGGGGGAGTGGCTCCAGGAGAGAGTGTAGCCTAATTGGCTACAATGTGCCTGCTGACTGTGATGTAGAGGGTCAAAGTTGACCCTAATGGTGCACTATGGGGGCGAACCAAACTTCCGAAAAAGTTTGCCTTACCTGGCAAACGCGGACCACAGGAAATTTGCCTGGAACCGTTTGCCGAACCATTGGGCCATCTATAGTGACAGGTGCACACTGCATAAACCTACCTGTTGTTCAGTGCACCCACCAAGCTACGTGAGCGCACGCAGTGTGCTATTTAATACCACCAGTTACTGTACCTGTTCACGGTACGTGTGTGTGACAGGTGCACATTTGTAATACCCATCACTGCATATACCTACCTGTTGTTCAGTGCACCCACCTACCTGCGTGAGCACACACAGTGTGATATACGACTCCGTGCATACCTGTTAACTGCACCTGTGTGACTGCACATTGTATTAGTCAAGTCAGTGCATACCTTTCACTTCATCCCCCCCAATATGGACAAAACAGGCAGAGGCAGAGGAAGACTCAGAGGAATCCACCCGGCAGGTCTGTTCGAGGTCGTGCTGATGTAATTTTGTGCGGCCCTGGACCAAAGTACAGTGCTCAGAAGAAGGCATGTCCCATCAACTCCCAAGATTGTCAGGACGTGGTTGACTATTTAACACAGAACACCTCATCTTTCGCAGCCACCAGCGCTACTTCTAGCACCACATCCACTACATTAGACAGTTTGCAGGAGTTATTTGGTGGGGAAATCACTGATGCACAGCCATTATTGTTACAACCAGATGAAGGCGCTAAGCAAGTTACACCACCTCATATGTCTGAGTTAGGCGACACTATGGACGTAAGTTGTGAGGAGGAGGATGATGAAGTACCTGCTGTTGGTGCAGTTCATGAGGTATCTGAGGCAAGCAAAGCTGGGCAGGATGATTATGATGATGACGATGATATGGATGTCACGTGGGATCCTAAGAGACAAGATGACCAAGGAGACAGTTCAGAGGGGGAGTCAGAGAGTAGTAGGAGGAGACGAGTTCCTGAAAGAAGCAGGCAGGGGGAGCTCATCGTCAGAAACAGCTGGTGGCAGTGTCCGGTGCCATGTATCGCCACCTATGGACAGCTAGCCAACATGCCCTTCAACGTCAGCTGCTGCCATCACCCCAGGGTGGCTCAGCGGTTTGGAAATTTTTTAGTGTGTCTGCATTAGATCAGAGCAATGCCATCTGTTCTCTCTGCCTCCAAAAATTAAGCTATGGAAAGGCCAACACCCACGTAGGAACAACTGCCATATGAAGGCACATGCAGAAAAGGCACAAACTGCAATGGAAAGAGCACCTGAGCAAAAGCACACAAAAGAAAAGCCACCGCCCTTCTCCTCTTCCTTCTTCAGGTGCAGCATCTTCAGCCACTTTATCCCTTGCACCTTCACAGCCACCCTCCTCCACTCCGCCTCTCACCTTAAGCGGTTCCTGCTCCTCTGCCCACAGCCAGGTGTCCGTGAGGGAAATCTTTGAGCGTAAGAAGCCAATTTCTGCCAGTCACCCCTTTGCCCGGCGTCTGACAGCTGGCTTGGTGGAACTGTTAGCTCGCCAGCTGTTACCATACCAGCTGGTGGACTCTGAGGCCTTCCGTAAATTTGTGGCCATTGGGACACCGCAGTGGAAGATACCAGGCCACAATTATTTCTCTAAAAAGGCGATACCCAAACTGTACCATGAAGTTGAGAGGCAAGTGGTGTCATCTCTGGCACACAGCGTTGGGTCAAGGGTCCATCGGACCACGGATGCCTGATCTGCCAAGCACGGTCAGGGCAGGTACATTACTTACACAGCCCATTGGGTCAACCTTGTGACCGCTGAAAAGCAGGGAGTACGTGGCTGTGCAGCGGACCTAGTTGGGACACCTCCACGGCTTGCAGGCAGGCCTGCTGCCACCTCCTCTCCTCCTGCATCCTCTTCGCTGTCATCATCCTCCTCCTCCTTGGCTGAGTGGCAGTTCAACTCTACTGGTGCTGTGATTTCCTCTCCAGCTACACAGCCCCAGCTCCCCAGGGCCTATCCTGCATGCCAGGTACGACAGTGTCACGCCATCTTAGACATGTCTTGCTTCAAAACGGAGAGTCACACTGGAGCAGCTCTCCTGGCTGCTCTGAACAAACAGGTGGATCAGTGGCTGACCCCGCACCAACTGGAAATTGGCAACGTGGTGTGTGACAACGGCAGCAATCTCATTTCGGCTTTGAATTTGGGAAAGTTGACACGTACCCTGCATGGCACGGGTGCTCAATCTCGTAATTCAGAGATTTGTGTCTAAGTACCCAGGCTTACAGGACGTCCTACAACAGTGCAGGAGGGTGTGTGGGCATTTCAGGCAGTCTTACACGGCCATGGCACGCTTTGCCGATATCCAGCAGAGAAACAACTTGACGGGGAGACGCTTGATTTGCGATAGCCCTCTCGCTGGAATTCGACCCTCCTGATGTTCGACTGCCTGCTGCAAGAGTAGAAAGCCATCAAACAGTATCTCTACAACTACAAAGGACACAGTCTGGGGAGATGGGAATGTTCTGGCCGAAGTACTGGACACTGATGCGAAATGCCTGCAGGCTCATGTGGCCATTTGAGGAGGTGACAAACCTGGTGAGTCGCAGTGAAGGCGCCATCAGTGACTTGATCCCATATGCCTTCTTCCTGGAGCGTGCCCTGCGTAGAGTGGTGGATCAAGCTGTGGAGGAGCGTGAACAGGAACGAGAGGAAGAGTTGTGGGATCAATTCTCAGCAGAAGCAGATGATTCCTCAACACCTGTGGCAGGAGAGAGGGGGGGGGGGGGAGGAGGAGGCGGAGAAAGAGTCGTTTTAGGAAGAGGAGTCAGATGATAAGGAAGATGTTGTTTTGGAGGAGGGGGATGAGGTGGAAGAACAACCGCAGCAGGTGTCACAGGGGGCTTCTGCTGCTCAACTTTCCCGTGGTATTGTTCATGGCTGGGGGGAGGAGGAGAACTTAGCTGACATCACTGAGGAAGAGCAAGAGGAGATGTACGTCTGCATCCAACTTTGTGCAGATGGCGTCTTTCATGCTCTCCAGCCTGTTGAAGGGCCCCCGTATAAAAAAACTCAAGGGGAATGAGCTGTACTGGGTGGCCATGCTACTAGACCCTCAGTATAGGCACAAAGTGGAGGAGATGTTTCCAAATCACCAGACGGCAGAAAGGATCAGCACTTGCAGAACAAGCTGGCAACTATGCTTTACAATGCGTTTAAGGGTGATGTCACAGCACAATGCAATAAAGGTACCACTGCCAGTAATCCTTCTCCCATGTCCACGCACGCAAGGACAGGATGCTCCAGCGATCTCATGGTGATGTTGGACATGCGGACATTCTTTAGTCCAACTCCTCGCCTTAGCACTTTCGGATCCACCCTCCACCAACGCCTCGACTGGCAGATAGCCAACTACCTGGCCTTAAGCGTGGATGTAGACACTGTAAGCAGCGATGAACCCTTGAATTACTGGGTGCGCAGGCTTGACCTGAGGCCAGAGCTGTCCCAATTTGCCATCCAACTTCTGTCTTGCCCTGCCTCAAGCGTCCTGTCAGAAATGACCTTCAGCGCAGCTGGAGGCATTGTCACTGAGAAGAGAAGTTGCCTAAGTCAAAAAAAGTGTTCAGTACCTCACCTTTATCAAAATGAATGAGGCATGGATCCCGGAGGGCTACTGCCCGCCCGAAGACTAAGTCAGTCCCTGCACACAGCATCTCTGCCTGCACGCCATGTGACTGCCTGCCCCATGACTAAGTCGCTCCCCACACAGCATCTCTGCCTGCAGGCTGCTAGACTGCTTTCTCCGCCACCACCAACAGGGTCCAGGACTCCAGGCAGATTCCTGAATTTTTAAGGCCGCTGTTAGCGGCCGCTATAATAATTTTTCTGGTGCGTGGACATGCCTGCCTAATTTTTCTGGCTGCACTGCAGCTGCAACAACAAAAAAAATGCATGTACAGACGCGGAGCTAGGGGGGGGTCGGGGTAGGACAGGTGCCCCCAGGCGCTAGGTCCCGGAGGGTGCCCAGCTGAGCTGCAGGGTTTTTTTTTTTTTTTTGGGAGGGGAGCAGCATAGAGAAGAGGGAGAGCTGTGAGCAGCGGTGGAGAAGGGGGGCCATCTCCCGCCCCTTCTCTCACCTTAGGGGGCTCTCCCTCCCTCGCTGTCCCCTCCACAACTAATGTCCGTGTGGCTGGCAGCGGTGGGTGGGACTTACCTCCGTCTCGCTCCAGCACCGGAAGTTCGGGTCCTGCAGCCGCTGCTCTGGACTAGAACAGAGTAGCGGCAAATCCATCCGGCGCTGCGACGAGACGCAGGTAAGTCCCGCACGCCGCTGCCAGCCACCCGGACATTAGTTGTGGAGGGGACAGCGAGGGAAGGAGAGCCCCCTAAGGTGAGAGAAGGAGGGGGGAGATGGCCCCCCTTCTCCATCGCTGCTCACAGCTCTCCCTCCACTGCGCTGCTCCCTTGATGCTGTGGGACACCTGACTACATATTCTGGGCACATATACCCCCTGACTACATATACTGGGCGCATATATACCCCCTGACTACATATACTGGGCGCATATACCCCCTGACTACATATACTGGGGACATATACCCCCTGCCTACATATACTGGGGACATATACCCCCTGCCTACATATACTGGGGACATATACCCCTGGCTACATATACTGGGCACATATACCCCTGACTACATATACTGGGGACATATACCCCCTGCCTACATATATTGGGCACATATACCCCTTGACTACATATACTGGGCACATATACCCCCTGACTACATATTCTGGGCACATATACTCCCTGACTACATATACTGGGCACATATACTCCCTGACTACATATACTGGGCACATATACCCTCTGACTACATATACTGGGGACATATATCCCTGACTACATATACTGGGCACATATACCCCTGGCTACATATACTGGGGACATATACCCCTGACTACATATACTGGGCACATATATCCCTGGCTACATATACTGGGCACACATACCCCTGGCTACATATACTGAGCACATATACCCCTGGCTACATATACTGGGGACATATACCCCCTGACTACATATACTGGGCGCATATACCCCCTGACTACATATACTGGGCGCATATACCCCCTGCCTACATATACTGGGGACATATACCCCCTGCCTACATATACTGGGCACATATACCCCCTGACTACATATACTGGGCACATATACTCCCTGACTACATATACTGGGCACATATACCCCCTGGCTACATATACTGGGGACATATATCCCTGACTACATATACTGGACACATATACCCCTGGCTACATATACTGGGCACATATACTCCTGGCTACATATACTGGGCACATATACCCCTGCCTACATATACTGGGCACATATACCCCCTGACTACACATACTGGACACATATACACCCTGCTACATATACTGGGCACATATACACCTGGCTACATATACTGGTCACATATACCCCTGGCTACCTGTTCTGTGGACATCTCTACCCCTGGCTACCTGTTCTGGGGACATCTATACCGCTGGCCACCTATTCTGGGGACATCTATACTGCTGGCCACCTATTCTGGGGACACCTATAGACCTGTGGCTACCTATTTTTGGGGAACCACTGCTGTCGGATTGAGTGTATTTTGGGGAACTGCTGCCAGGTGAGAGGTGTCTACCATATTAAGGGGGAATTCTGCCTATTTATGTGAAATGCTGTCTATTTATGTGCCTCATGACTGCTGAATTTGTCTTGTTGGGGGCCTCAGGGTTACTGAATTTGTCTTGTTGGGGGCCTTATGATTTGTTGGAGGCCTCAAGATCGCTGAATTTGTCTTGTTGGGGGCCTCATGATTTGTTGGGGGCCTCAAGATCGCTGAATTTGTCTTGTTGGGGGCCTCACGATTGCTGAATTTGTCTTGTTGGAGGCATCATGATTGCTAAATTTGACTTGTTGGGGGCCTCATGATTGCTGAGTTGGTCATGTTGGGGGCCTCATGATTGCTGGATTTGTCTTGATGGGGGGGGGGGGGGCTCATGATTGCTGAATTTGTCTTGGAACATGCTGAAAGGTACATACTGAGGGAGGGTGGGTGAGCGTGAGCCTGCTAACTTCCTGTACATTTGGCTCCACCCATAACCACGCCCACATTTATTATATAGTCACGCCCCTTTTTTGGCGCGGCCTTCACCTTAGGGGGTGCATTAATAGTCTTTGTCCCTGGGCGCTGAAAGCCCTAGCTACGCCTCTGGGCATGTACATGTGTAAATTCCCCTTTGTGATGGTTACCTTGCCGCGGTGAAAGGGCTTGCGTATCACAATGAAGCAATGACCGTCGGCTATATGAGTCTCGGGGGGTGGCACACCAAAGATAATAAGGTCGTTGCTTCATTGTGGACCGACCAAATTCGATCAGCTGGACAATCACTGTTGTTCTGTTATTGAGCTACCTCAGCCTGGCGACCATATGGGCTTGAAAACCGCCATCACCTACCTACCTACCTACCTAAAGGCCCCTATACCTACCTACCTACCTAAAGGCCCCTATACCTACCTACCTACATACCTACCTATACTTAAGGCCCTATACCCTGCTACCTATACTGAAGGTCCCTTTAACTACCTACCTACCTACAGGACACTATACCTACCTACCTACTGGCCACTATACCTACCTACCTACAGGCCACTATACCTACCTAAAGGCCCCCTATACGTACCTACCTACCTACCTACCTACCTACCTAAAGGCCCCTATACCTACCTACCTAAAGGCCCCTATACCTACCTACATACCTACCTATACTTAAGGCCTCTATATACCCTGTTACCTATACTGAAGGCCCATATACCCTGCTACCTATACTGAAGGCCCATATACCCTGCTACCTATACTGAAGGCCCATATACCTTTCTACCTATACTGCAGGCCCCTATACCTTGCTACCTATACTGAAAGCTACCAATATTGAAGGCACCCATACCTAGCTAGCTATACTGAAGGCACCTTTACCTCGCTACCTATACTGCGGGCAACTATACAACGGATCGCACAATTCTTATGTGCAGGATTCGTTAGATTCAGGATTCGAAAGGTTCGAGATATTCGAGAACCTTTTCAGATTCGGATTCGGATTCAAAAAAATTGTGGATTCGTCCCATCCCTAGTGCTAACACAGTTAGCATGCCTGAAAGCTTTGGACGTGCAAACTAGGGTGCTAAGTAGTTTGCACTACCAAAGCTGTTACTGATCACACGTTAAGTTGGTGCGCCCGAAACGTTGCACCGGTGCGCAAGAAACGTTGCACCGTTCACGTGTAAAATAGCTTTTCAGTGCACAAACGATGTGATGTTTCGCGCGCAGTGCTAACCTTTGCGCGCAAACGCTTGCATGCATATTAGCGCGTGAAGAGGCCGTTTTCGTGTCCTAAGTGCCTTTTCACTGGCGTGCTAACACTTAGCACCCTTTAGTGAATCAAGGCCATTGCACATTGGAATGTAAACAAAGATACTGTTATCTACAGTTTGGATGCGGATTTGAAGCTAAATAGCAGGACAAAGGGCTTTGTTTAACCAATTCAGTGATCTGCTAGAAAAAAATTCTGGGATAGTAGCTTTCAAGCTGTGAGGAATCTTTTAGAGAAAAGTAGAAATGCTGACTTTCAGACCACTTTAAAGTAAATTAATAGTAATAAAAAAACAAACATTCCACCAAACATTTGGGGGTAAATAGCCATACCCTAGAATCACCCTTGTTTTAATCTATTGTTAATGTGTTTAATTTCACATAATAATTGATATGTCAGACATTTTAGGTTAAGTTTTATGCTAAGGATTGCCCAGTGTTTTGATCATAGTTCATCTCTGTTAAAGCGGATCCGAGATGAAAAACAAACTATAACAAGTAACTTGTCTATATATAGTGGGTTGCAAAAGTATTCGGCCCCCTTGAAGTTTTCCACATTTTGTCATATTACTGTCACAAACATGATTCAATTTTATTGGAATTCCACATGAAAGACCAACACAAAGTGGTGTACACATGAGAAGTGGAACGAAAATCATACATGATTCCAAACATTTTTTTACAAATAAATAACTGCAAAGTGGTGTGTGCATAACTATTCGGCCCCCTTTGATCTGAGTGCAGTCAGTTGCCTATAGACATTGCCTGATGAGTGCTAATGACTAAATAGAGTGCACACCTGTGTGTAATCTAATGTCAGTACAAATACAGCTGCTCTGTGAAGGCCTCAGAGGTTGTCTAAGAGAATATTGGGAGCAACAACACCGTGAAGTCCAAAGAACACACAAGACAGGTCCAAGACAGGTCAGGGATCAAGTTATTAAGAAATTTAAAGCAGGCTTAGGCTACAAAAAGATTTCCAAAGCCTTGAACATCACACGGAGCACTGTTCAAGCGATCATTCAGAAATGGAAGGAGTATGGCACAACTGTAAACCTACCAAGACAAGGCCATCCACCTAAACTCACAGGCCGAACAAGGAGAGCGCTGATCAGAAATGCAGTCAAGAGGCCCATGGTGACTCTGGACAAGCTGCAGAGATCTACAGCTCAGGTGGGAGATTCTGTCCATAGGACAACTATTAGTCATGCACTGTACAAAGTTGGCCTTTATGGAAGAGTGGCAAGAAGAAAGACATTGTTAACAGAAAGCATAAGAAGTCCCGTTTGCAGTTTGCCACAAGCCATGTGGGGGACACAGCAACCATGTGGAAGAAGGTGCTCTGGTCAGATGAGACCAAAATGGAACTTTTTGGCCAAAATGCAAAAAGCTATGTGTGGCAGAAAACTAACACTGCACATCACTCTGAACACACCATCCCCACTGTCAAATATGGTGGTGGAAGCAGTGGCGTTCCTATCATTGGGCGCAGGGGGGTGATGGACAGGCAAGGGGGTCGCCAAGCCCCCCTGGCCCCTACAGCGGCAGAGCAGGAAGGAGGGGGAAGAAACACTAGAAGGAGGGGCTTGAGGGCAGCGGCGGGGAGGGGGGCCAGAACCCCCCTCCCTCACCTGGGTCCCCTCCTTCTGCTCTCTCCCCTTCCAGAATAGCGGCAGCAAGGAGGCGCGGTGGGCGGGCGGAGGATTACTCACCTCACTTCCGCGTTCCAAGCGCTGGAACGCAGCGTCCTCTCGTCACAGGTCCCCGCCTTCAATGCCGCCCACTGTGCTTCCCTCAAGCACAGTGGGCGGCATTGAAGGCGGAGACCTGTGACGAGTGTTCTGGCCCCCCTCCCCGCCGCTGCCCTCAAGCCCCTCCTTCTAGCGTTTTTTTCTTTCCTGGAGCAACTATTAAGGCTACACTGGGGCAACTATGCAAATCGGGGCAACTATGCAAATGGGGGCAACTATGCTGGCTACACTGGGGGCAACTATGCTGGCTACACTGGGGGCAACTATGCTGGCTACAAAGGGGGCAACTATGCTGGCTACAAAGGGGGCAGCTATGCTGGCTACAAAGGGGGGAACTATGCTGGCTACAAAGGGGGTAACTATGCTGGCTACACTGGGGGCAACTATGCTGGCTACACTGGGGGAAACTATGCTGGCTACAAAGGGGGCAACTATGCTGGCTACACTGGGGGCAACTATGCTAATGGGGCAACTATGCTGGCTACACTGGGGGCAACTATGCTGGCTACACTGGGGGCAACTATGCTGGCTACAAAGGGGGCAACTATGCTGGCTACAAAGGGGGCAACTATGCTGGCTACAAAGGGGGCAACTATGCTGGCTACAAAGGGGGTAACTATGCTGGCTACACTGGGGGCAACTATGCTGGCTACACTGGGGGAAACTATGCTGGCTACAAAGGGGGCAACTATGCTGGCTACACTGGGGGCAACTATGCTAATGGGGCAACTATGCTGGCTACACTGGGGGCAACTATGCTGGCTACACTGGGGGCAACTATGCTGGCTACAAAGGGGGCAACTATGCTGGCTACAAAGGGGGCAGCTATGCTGGCTACAAAGGGGGCAACTATGCTGGCTACAAAGGGGGCAACTATGCTGGCTACACTGGGGGCAACTATGCTGGCTACACTGGGGGCAGCTATGCTGGCTACACTGGGGGCAACTATGCTGGCTACAAAGGGGGCAACTATGCTGGCTACAAAGGGGGCAACTATGCTGGCTACAAAGGGGGCAACTATGCTGGCTACAAAGGGGGTAACTATGCTGGCTACACTGGGGGCAACTATGCTGGCTACACTGGGGGCAACTATGCTGGCTACAAAGGGGGCAACTATGCTGGCTACACTGGGGGCAACTATGCTAATGGGGCAACTATGCTGGCTACACTGGGGGCAACTATGCTGGCTACACTGGGGGCAACTATGCTGGCTACAGAGGGGGCAACTATGCTGGCTACAAAGGGGGCAACTAAGCTGGCTACAAAGGGGGCAACTATGCTGGCTACACTGGGGGCAACTATGCTGGCTACACTGGGGGCAACTATGCTGGCTACACTGGGGGCAACTATGCTTGCTACACTGGGGCAACTATGCTGGCTACAAAGGGGGCAACTATGCTGGCTACAAAGGGGGCAACTTTGCTGGCTACAAAGGGGGAAACTATGCTGGCTACACTGGGGGCAACTATGCTAATGGGGGCAACTATGCTGGCTACACTGGGGTCAACTACGCTAGCTACACTGGGGAAAGCTGTACTGGGGCAACTATACTAGCTACACTGGGGGCAAGTATACTAGGGCAACTATATTACCTATACTGGGGGCACCTATAACTGCCGTGGCACACGTAGTTTGCCGCACTCTGTCCTTTTTTGGGGGGGGGGGGGTGTCTTATAATAACCAGCACCGGGTGTCAAATGGCCTAGGTACGCCACTGGGTGGAAGCATCATGCTCGGGGGTGCATCTCTTCAGCAGGGACAGGGAAGCTGGTCAGAGTTGATGGGAAGATGGATGGAGCCAAATACAGGGCAAACTTGGAAGAAAACCTCTTGGAGACTGCAAAAGACTTGAGACTGGGGCGGATGTTCACCTTCCAGCAGGACAATGACCCTAAACATAAAGCCAGGGCAACAATGGAATGGTTTAAAACAAAACATATCTATGTGTTAGAATGGCCCAGTCAAAGTCCAGATCTAAATCCAATCGAGAATCTGTGTCAAGATCTGAATTCTGCTCTTTACAAACGCTGTCCATCTAATCTGACTGAGCTGGAGCTGTTTTGCAAAGAAGAATGGGCAAGGATTTCAGTCTCTAGATGTGCAAAGCTGGTAGAGACATACCCTAAAAGACTGGCAGCTGTAATTGCAGCAAAAGGTGGTTCTACAAAGTATTGCAAAGTACTAAGGGGGGCGAATAATTACGCACACCTCACTTTGCAGTTATTTATTTGTAAAAAATGTTTGGAATGATGTATGATTTTCGATCCACTTCTCACATGTACACCACTTTGTATTGGTCTTTCATGTGGAATTCCAATAAAATTGATGCATGTTTGTGGCAGTAATGTGACAAAATGTGGAAAACTTCAAGGGGGCCGAATACTTTTGCAACCCACTATATCTTATCTAAAGTTCAGATAGTTTACACAGCATATCTAGCTGCAAACAGCTTCAAAAGTTTATGATTATTTATTCCTGTGATACTATGAGGGCAGCCATGTTCTGTTTGTCACATTGTCACAGGTTGAGGGCTGGAGATGCTATCAGCTTGCCTGTGTGTAAATTCACTTCCCTCTCCTCCTCCCTCCTCCCCTCTGCCTCTGAAATCAATGGCTAGTTTACACAGCAAATCTAGCTGCAAACAGATTTAGTAGAATATTATTTCTTCCTGTGAAACAATGACAGCAGCCAAGTTGTTTGTAAACGTTACACAGAGGCAGGCTTATCTGCACCATCAGCACTCAGACTGTGAAAAAAACCTAATCCCCCCCTCCTCCCCTCTGCCTCTGAAATCAATGGCTAGTAACACCTCCTCCTCCCCCTGCCCAGACTGAGCTCCCATGAGCCCTTGCTACTGCCCAGGCTCTCTGAAAACCTGTGGGTGTGGTTTATTTAGTTTATAGGGAATTAGAGTATTAAATCAAAAACAAAAAAGTATTTGGCTTTAGGAATGCCCTATAAACAATAGGAAAGGAACACAATTATGCAATTAGTAAAAGTTCACCTCGGATCCACTTTAACAAAGAGAGACTGGATGGTGACCAAGCCTAGCTTCTCTTAAAGGGAACCTAAACTGAGAAGGATATGCATTTTTCCTTTTAAAATAATACCAGTTTCCTGACTCTCCTGCTGATCCTGTGTCTCTAGTACTTTTAGCCACAGCCCCTCAACAAGCATGCAGATCAGGTGCTCTGACTGAAGTCAGACTGGATTAGCTGCATGCTTGTTTCAGGTGTGTGATTGGGCCACTACTGCAGCAAAAGAGATCAGCAGGACTCCCAGGCAACTAGTATTGTTTAACAGGAAACATCCATATCCCTCTCAGTTTAGGTTCCATTTAACTACCTCATGTGGATGATAATGGGATACTGGGAAAAGTTTGGACAGCAATCTGGGACTTTGGCCTCAATTAACTAAGATCATGCTGGAGATAATAAGGCAAGAGAAAACTTACCTCCACACAGTGAGAGAGTTATCTTATCTCTTCATTCCTTAAGTTACCTCCTCTGTAGTTAATTTACCCCCTCTGTAGTTAAGTTACCTCCTCTGTAGTTAATTTACCTCCTCTGTAGTTAATTTACCTCCTCTGTAGTTATTTTCACATGCAGTTAATTAACAGCCTGTCTTTAACTCTGGAGTTATTTTAAGGATTGGAGAGTTAACTTAAAGACAGAAGAGTTAACTTTAGGTTTGCCTGAGGTAAAATGTTTCCTGAATACTACATGCCTTATCACCATGGTAACAACTCTAGAAGAGTTATTAAAGACAGGAGATAATCTTAGTGAATTGAGGCCAAATGTCTAATATAATGGCATTTTTAATGGACCCAGCCAACAAAATACTTTTAATATATTTATTACAAAATGTAGAATTGTGCAGAGGGCAAAACAGTGTGCCTTGCTAATTGATGCTTAGTTTGGTTTGCCTTCTTAAAACAGAAAAAAATACAATATCAGCTTTAAGTGAATACCTGTGGTGGGTTGCCCACAATGCACCGCTGCTGCATGTGCAAATTATCTCTTTATGCCCCTGAAAGCCAGGCTAGCATCCAGAACTGCTGGTGTCTAGCAAGCTTATAGCTTTAAATTTTACAGAGCCACATCAACCCCACATGCAGATAGCCTGTTTCAAACTTTTAATCCTCATCAGTGCATGGAAGGGATTGATATGGCTCTATGGGATAGGGCTTGGACCAGTACAACACAGTAACTTCTGTTTTAAGAAGGCAAACCAAACTTAGCATTGCTTTTTAGTAGGGTGGCTTTTCAGTCTCTTTTAGTCCCCTATACTCTCCTTGTGGTTTTGGGTCACCCCAAGCTGCTTGGTTACTGTGTTCAGGTAGTGTAACAGATCTGGGGTTCTCTGTTTCTTGAAACAGTGTCCCTGTTAGTCTGTTGAGAGAAGGAAGACCAGGAGCCCAATAGTGTAGTATTGTTAGAGCCCTGGGGGTTCAATTTGTGGACAATTGGATACTCACAAGGATGGGTTGCAATCCTGCAACCACCGTATGCGCGTGTGGAAAATTTAGACTGTTCCCGCTCGGTCCCCCGGTCCACTTTGGAACCAGGCGGTCACTCTCCTCCTGTGGTCTTCTCCACTAGTGGAACAGATCCCAATGTGGTGGAGATTGACACCTCTGGATCGGGTTGTGGGGAGGCGCCCAAGATATAGGTACTAGCTGAATAAAATAATAAAACGAGGTTTCTTACCTCTAATAAAGACTCACTGAGATAAATAACAGTCTTTATTACAAAAATGGTTATACTGTTGACAACGCATTTCACTGGACACAGCCCGCTTCCTCAAGTCAATAAAACAGAAAACCTTAAATTCTAGCTTAGCCGTACGGGGGCGCATATATAGCTCTCATAGATAGCCTGAGGAAGCGGGCTGTGTCCTGTGAAACACGTTACGTTTTTGTAACAAAGACTCCCTGTTATCCATCCCAGTGAGTCTTCATTAGAGGTAAGAAACTTTGTTTTATTATTTTTATTAGCTAGTACCTAAATATTCCCTATGACGTTCCGACGTCCATGACGTCAGTGACATCATCCCGCCCCGTCGCCATGGCGACTGGGGAAGCCCTGCAGTAAATCCCATTCTAAACGGAATTTCCTGCTTACTCTGATCGCCGGAGGCGATCGGAGAGGGTGGGGGGATGCCGCCGCTCAGCGGCTATCATGTAGCGAGCCCTAGGCTCGCTACATGATTTGAAAAAAAAATTTTTTTTTTAAAAGTGCTGCGCTGCCTCCTTGCTGGCGGGTATTAGACCGGCAAGGAGGTTATTAAAGCATGCACTGATCCATCCTGCCTAAACAGCAATTCTAAAATTCCTAGAACTTGAAAGCATTTGTAACACATAACTGAATCTGGAAAAAGAATGCTTTTCATCATGTTTTCCAATATTTTAACACTGATGCTGTCCTTAATTTGTAATATCTATACTGACTGTCATTGTATCCTATTGTCTGTTTTCATTAAGCCATTAAGCAACTGCCAAGTTAAAATCCTTGCAAGTGGGCAGCACCGTGGCATAGTGGTTAGCACTCTCGCCTTGCAGTCCTAGGTATCTGGTTTGAATCCCAGCCAGGGCAAAATCTGCACGGACTTTGAATGTTCTCTCCTTGTCTGCATGAGTTTCCTCTGGGCACTCTCCTATTCCCTCCCACATACCAAAAACGGGATCCATTGAAAAGGCACCTGAGCTGCCTGTATGAAAAGGGCGCCTCCATAGACATCAATGTTATTTCTGGAAATATGGGCTACAAGGTGGTGAAAAGGGCGCCCGAGTTTTGATATAGGCTACAAGCGGGCGCCCCTTTGTAGCCCATATTTTTTCGGCTACACGATTTTCAGCTACAGTAGGGCGCATCTTTTTGTAGCCCATAATTTTTTTCGGCTACAGTAGGGCGCCCCTTTCTAGCCCATATTTGTTTCGGCTACAAGGTTTTCGGCTACAGTAGGGCACCCCTTTTATAGCCCGTATTTTTTTCGGCTACAAGGTTTTCGGCTACAGTAGGGCGCTCCTTTGTAGCCCATATTTTTTTTTGGGATACAAGGTTTTCGGCTACAGTAGGGCAACCCTTTGTAGCCGATATGTTTTATTTGGCTACAAGGTTTTTGATTCTGCTACAAAAGGGCACCCTTTTATAGCTGAAATTTTTGATTCGGGAATGCAGGAGATGGGGTTAGGATTAGGCATCACAAGCAGGGGGGGGGGGTCTAAGGGTTAGGCACCACTAGGGGGGTTTAGGGTTAGGCACCACCAGGGGAGTCTTTGGGATAGGCACCACCTGGGGGGTCTTAAGGTTAGGCACCACCAGGGGGGTCTTAGGGTTAGGCACCACCAGGGGGGTCTTAGGGTTAGGCACCACCTGGGGGGTCTTAGGGTTAGGCACCACCAAGGGAGTCTTAGGGTTAGGCACCACCTGGGGGTCTTATGGTTAGGCACCACCAGTGGAGTTAGGGTTAGGGGAGGGTTCTTTGTGAGAGTAGGGAGAAGTTAGGTCATAGTAATCACCAGGGGCTGTCTTAGGGTTAGGCACTACCAGGGAGGGGTTAGGGTTAGGCACCACCAGGAAGGGGTTAGGGCTAGGCACCACCAGGGGGGTTATGGTTAGGCACCATCAGGGGAGGGTTCTGTGTGAGAGTAGGGAGAATTTAGGTCATAGTAATCACTTTTCTCAGCTATATCTAGAGCCCTTTTATATCCCAACAAATTTTGCGTATAACAGCATCCTTTTTATAAACTAAAACTATATGGCATATATGGGCTACAACAGGCGACCTTAGTAGCTGAATTTGGCATATATGGGCTACACCAGGCGCCCTTTGTAGCCTACTTTGGCATATATGGGCTACACCAGGCGCCCTTTGTAGCCTAATTTGGCATATATGAGCTACACTAGGTGCCCTTTGTAGCCGAATTTGGAATATATGGTCTACACCAGGCGCCCTTTGTAGCCAAAGTTGGTATATGGGCTACACCAGGCGCCCTTTGTAGCCGAAGTTGGTATATGGGCTACACCAGGCACCCTTTTTGTAGCCAAATTTGGCATATATGGGCTACACCAGGCGCCCTTTTTTCCAGGCCCCCTTTTCAAATAGACGCCCCAAAACATACAGATAAGTTAATTGGCTTCCCTTTAAAATTGGCCCTAGATCACAATACATACATTACACAATACATGGACAGACAAATGACTATGGTAGGGATTAGATTGCGAGCCCAACTGACAGACAGTTAAGTCACAAAACAATATTCTCTATACAGCACTGTGGAAGATGTTGGTCCTATAAAAATACTAAATAAAAGTATTCTGATTGTATCAGCAAATTTTCTTTTTCTATACAAGTCACAATTATTCCACAGTCTACCTTCAAGGACAATTCAATGAGAGTGTCATACACTGTTGCCAACTACTGGTTAAAAGGAACCTAAAGTAAAAAAAATAATAAATACTTACCTCAGTAGGGTAAAGCCTCTGGATGGCCCAGAGGTTTCCCCAGTCTTCCTATGCCTCTTTATTCCTGCGCTGGGAATCATTTTACAATATTCAACATTAATGTTGAATATTTCTTGCAGCCACGCTCCCCTTTAGTATGAGTGCAGCCACACTGTGCAAAGCAAGTAATGCCTGCATTTGTAACATGGAGCCGCTTGTGCACAGATTTTTTTCAACGTGCTTGACCAGCTCCGTTATACTGCACAGGCAATAACCCTACTAACACTGGCACAGTGCAGCTGAGGTAAGCATGACCGCGCAGATAAAGTGGAGGGGAACCTGGCTGGCAGCAGAGAAACCGTGAGGAATCAGGCTTCCTTCTATAGTGCTAAGTATCAACCTTCAGGTTTGCTTTAAGACCCTTACTGTGGTGAGTATGTATCTACCTTTTTTAGGTTATTTGCCTTCTTTAGGTTTCAGGTTTGCTTTAAGAGCTGACAATGAAAATTAGTTAAAATAGTTGCTTTGAACAGCGTATTTCTCATGCATCAAGATAGGCAATTTCAGACAGTCAATGCTTCTCCAAAAGACTGCATGGCATGCTTGCAAACGAGTGCAACTTAAAGAGACACTGAAGCGAAAAAAAAAATATGATATAGTGAATTGGTTGTGTACTATGAATAATTACTAGAAGATTAGCAGCAAAGAAAATATTCTCATACTTTTATTTTCAGGTATATAGTGTTTTTTCTAACATTGCATAATTCTATAATATGTGCAGATTACACAACGCTCAGCATTCAAAATGAGTCTTTCAGAGCAGTCTGTGAAGTAATGACCTCTCCTCTAGCAGAGGAAAAGTAAATAGTCCAGGAACAGTTGAGATAATAAAAGTCAGATAACAGCCCTCTCCACCACTTAGTTGGAGAGCTTAATGGCTTGTTTGCCTAGAGATAACAACTGGAGTTTCTCAACTCTTCCTGTACTGGAAACAATTACACTGATGTATCTGATCTTAATGTTTTATTTCTTAGCTGTGCTACACATACAAATCATAATATCGTCATTTTTTTTCACTTCAGTGTCTCTTTAAAGGATACCAGATATGAAAATAGTAAGAGAATTTATGGTAGCAATTGAATAGGCCAATGTTTCAGGTAACATGTGGTGTGGAACACTTAAGAAAAAAAAATCATCATAAGAATAAGAATGTGTTGTGTCTGCATACGATCATCACAGTTGTAGTCTACCTTAAGAAAACCTGTAGTAAAACAGATATGGTAGCTGACATATTTATTCAGTTTGGAAATGCTTATTGCTTTCCAGAATAATCCCCCAGCTTTAAAGGATACCAGATGTGAAAATAGTAAGAAAAAACGGGGGAGCAGGCATATACTATCACCCGTCCTGATGCCTGTTGCACCCCCCGTTCTTTCTGCACCCACATTAAACCAAAAAGCCCCCCAAGGACCCTCTTCCAGGTCACCAGAATTTTGCTTTACTGTGCAGGTGCTGGGAAGGCTGCACGCATCCTACAGCAGGCACCCGTGGCCGGAAGCGCTCTGCACATGCATATGACATAATGAGCATGACTGAGTGACGTCATATGCATGCAGAGAGCAGTCCCGGCCACGGCGTGCACTGTAGGGCGTTCGCAGCCCAGCCAGTGCCTGTGCATTGAAGCCCAACTTCTGAGATCTGGAAGAGGGTCCTGGGGGGCTTTTAGGTATAATGCGGGGGCAGAATGGAGAATGGGGGGAGCAACAGGCATCAGGATGGCAGTAATATGCCTGCTCCCACCGTTTCTCTTACTATTTTCACATCTGGTATCCTTTAAAGGTGGGGGGTGAATTTGTCTGGCAAGTGATAAGCATTTTCAAACTGAAAAATATGGCAGCTACCATATCTGTTTTACTACAGATTTTCTTAAAGGACAACTGAAGTGAGAGTTATATAGAGGCTGCCATATTCTTTTCTTATTAAGCAATACCAGTTGCTTAGCTATCCTGCTGATCCTTTGCCTCTAATACTTTTAGCCACAGACCTTGAACAAGCATGCAACAGATCAGGTGTTTCTGACATTATTGTCAGATCTGACAAGACTAACTGCCTGCTTGTTTCTGGTGTGATTCAGACACTACTGCAGCCAAATGGATCAGCAGGGCTGCCAGGCAACTGGTAATATTTAACAGGGAATACATTTGACACCCTCCATATCCTTCTCACTTCAGTTGTCCTTTACTATAAGGTAGACCATCCCAGTTTCTGAACTAAAGATTAAAGTATACCTGAGTCCAGTGTATTTGCATGATTTATACTTCAGCCCCATGAGAACCGTAGTCTCTATCACTGTCCTCCCCACCCAGCTGCTCTGTTCTTCCATTTCCTTTCAGATCAGCAGCTTCCCCACTAGTCAGCATTGTTCAGTAGAAAATTATCCAAACATGTAAACCTGTACTGACCCTGAAGGTGGGATTCCCAAACAATACCCACTGGTTGCTAATCAGCCAACTGCCATCTCCTTTCTTATCCAGTTATACATCTATCCAGGGTCGGATTATGCCAAGGCCTCCTAGGCCATGGCCTAGGGCACCACAGAAGCAAGGGCACCAAAGCAGCAGACTAAACTTGCAGGAAGATCAGGCAAACTCCTGACCACTGTACTCTTCTGCTAGCCGCCTGTGCAGCAGCCATCTTGCTCCCTGTGCATGTTTGAATTGTGGCAGGCGGCTATGGACTTGGGTTGTATTAATGACAGAAAAGAAGAGAAAGCTTCTGCACTGGAGATGCGTGGAGAAATGCTGCCATGTGAAGACAAGCTGGCTACCTACACTGAAAGGGTGGGGGGAGGGATTAAGGGAGTCATCTGGCTACCTATACTGGAGAGCAAGGAGGAGTGGTCATCTGGCTACCTATACTGGGGGTCATCAGGCTACCTATACTAGAGGGAAGGGGGAGGGGTCATCTCGCTACCTATACTGAAGAAGGGCGGCTGGTGACTGTGGCCTTGGATGGTAAGGAGTACAAATCCGGCCCTGCATCTATCTCCATATAACCAAGTGAAGGAATTAGCTATACATAGAAATTTATCCACTCATTCACTTGTGTGATTGACATTCATTTAGAGTTATTTACTTATTGGTACAGTACTATAAAAAAAACATGAAACACATGCTTCGCCCTTACTCCAGAAATGTAAAATTAACACATCAATATCCAAATTTAGCTTACATTCCCAAAGAGTGTATTACTGCTGTGAAATATTTTATGGCAGTGACAATGCTACGCTCTATCACTATTAATCCAATATAATTTATTTTATAGCATATCTTAAATATATACATGCTGCTTGTGTAGTATATACTGTATATATATATATATATATATATATATGTGTATATATATATATATATATATATATATATATATATATATATATATATATGTACAGTATATATACACACAAACCTAACAATCTTTTTTACCACACAAAAAAGTGTGTATCCTTACATTGGAACAATATGAAGCCATGTAGCATTTTACATAATCCCTTATCATCATAAGGCCACAAAATTGTCATTTAAAAAGTCTCTGTTTCTAAAATTTAAGAATAACTGAATATGTAACATAAATCTGTCCAGTCAATTCAAGTTAGCCCCTGATCAGTAATCCCATTGCTATGCATTACTGATTTAGCTCATCTTAAACGATCTGACTACATCATAGCGGGCCATTATCAAGCATGTATCTTCCATTTACCAGCAGCATTTTACATGGAACACTAGGATTCATTCCTGAAAACCTTTAATCACAGCGAATGGCACTCGTGACAAAATTACTCACATATCTGTAATCTATTACCTGAATACCACTTCTAATGCATAAGGCAAAACATAGCCTCTGAATTTCATTCTTTCCCAGTCTGTGTGTTGGATCAGTTTTGACCTGGATTAGTTGGTTTAGTTCAGATCACATACAGTGGGATGTGAACGTTTGGGCAACGTTGTTAATTGCCATGATTTTCCTGTGTAAATCGTTGGTTGTTATGATAAAAAATGTCAGTTAAATATATCATATAGGAGACACACACAATGATATTTGATAAGTGAAATTAAGTTTATTGCATTTACAGAACGTGTGCAATAATTGTTTAAATACAATTAGGCAGGTGCATCAATTTGGGCACTGTTGTCATTTTATTGATTCCAAAACCTGTAGAACTAATTATTGGAACTTAAATTGACTTGGTAAGCTCAGTGACCCTGACCTACATACACAGGTGAATCCAATTATGAGAATGAGTATTTAAGGGGGTCCATTGTAAATTTCCCTCCTCTTTTAACTTTCTCTGAAGAGTAGTGTTGGGCGAACACCTGGATGTTCGGGTCCGTTCGCCGAACATGGGCCAGATGTTCGGCATGAACCCCGAACTCCCCCGAACATCTCGCTTTTGGGGGCCCTATGGGGTCGCAGGCATAAGGGGGGAGCATGCCCCGGTCGCGGGGGGGTCGGAAATTCCCCCCACCCCCTCCGCTAGCGCTCCCCCCTCTGCCCGCTTCCCCATACAAAAATTTTGCGTAAAGTTCAATAATACCTTCAGTGGCTGGCTGGCACTGTGGTGTGAGTGAGTAGGAGGAGTCCGAGTAGGACGCGTTGAGGCCGGGCAGCGGGCGGTTCAGCGGTAGTACCCTTGTGGTACTTCTGCCCTTTCTCTGACCTCACGTCCTCTGCATACGAGGGTACGCGTCACGCGTACCCTCGTATGCGTCATCACGTAGAGGACGTGAGGTCAGAGAAAGGGCGGAAGTACCACAAGGGTACTACCGCTGAACCGCCCGCTGCCCGGCCTCAACGCATCCTACTCGGACTCCTCCTACTCACTCACACCACAGTGCCAGCAAGCCACTGAAGGTACTATTGAACTTTACGGAAAATTTTTGTATGGGGAAGCGGGCAGAGGGGGGAGCGCTAGCGGAGGGGGTGGGGGGAATTTCCGACCCCCCCGCGACCGGGGCATGCTCCCCCCTTATGCCTGCGACCCCATAGGGGGGCAGTATTCGGCCGAACAGGGCCCTGTTCGGCCGAACAGGGGCCCTGTTCGGCCTGTTCGGCTGGGCATTGAGCTGTTCGGGCGAACCCGAACTAAAAAGGCCGAACACCATGAGGTGTTCGGCCGAACTCGAATATCACCCGAACAGGGTGATGTTCTGCAGAACCCGAACAGTGGTGAACACTGTTCGCCCAACACTAGTAGCAACATTGGGGTCTCAAAACAACTCCCAAAAGACAAAGATTGTTCACCATCATGGTTTAGGGGAAGGATACAGAAAGCTGTCTCAGAGATTTCAGCTGTCTGTTTCCACAGTTAGGAACATATTGAGGAAATGGAAGACCGCAGGTTCAGTTCAAGTTAAGGCTCAAAGTGGCAGACCAAGAAAAATCTCGGATAAACAGAAGCGACAAATGGTGAGAACAGTCAGAGTCAACCCACAGACCAGCACCAAAGACCTACGACATCATCTAGCTGCAGATGGAGTCACTGTGCATTGTTCAACCATTCGGCACACTTTACAGTTGCTGTATGCAGAGGAAGCATTTTCTCCTCCAACAGCACAAACAGAGCCACTTGAGGTATGCTAATGCTAAAGCACATTTGGACAAGCCAGCTTAATTTTGGAATAAGGTGCTGTGGACTGATGAAACTAAAATTGAGTTATTTGGGCATAGCAAGGGGTGTTATGCATGGAGGAAAAACAACACAGCATTTCAAGAAAAACACCTGTTACCTACAGTAAAATATGGTGGTGGTTGCATCATGCTGTGGGGCTGTGTGGCAAGTGCAGGGACTGGGAATCTTGTCTAAGTTGAGGGACGCATGGATTCCACCCAGTATCAGCAGATTCTGGAGACCAATGTCCAGGAATGAGTGACAAAGCTGAAGCTGCACTGGGGCTGGATCTTTCAACAAGAGAACAACCCTAAACACTGCTCAAAATCCACTAAGGCATTGATGCAGAGGAACAAGTACAACATTCTGGAATGGCCATCTCCGTTCCCAGACCTGAATATAATTGAAAATCTGTGGTGTGAGTTAGAGTCCATGCTCGGAAGCCATCAAACCTGAATGAACTAGAGATGTTTTGTAAAAAGGAACGGTCCAAAATACCTTCAACCAGAATCCAGATTCTCATTGGAACCTACAGAAAGCGTTTAGAGGCTGTAATTTCTGCAAAAGGAAGATCTACTAAATTTGGATTTCATTTCTTCTTTGTGGTACCCACATTTATGCACCTGCCTAATTTATTTTATTTAAACAATTATTGCACAATTCTGTAAATTCAATAAACTTTATTTTACTTCTCAAATATCACTGTGCGTGTCTCCTATATGATATATTTAACTGATATATTTTTTATCATAACAACCAACGATTTACACAGGAAAATTACGACAATTAACGTTTCCCAAACTTTCACATCCCACTGTATATTTAAAAAGTTGACACACACACAGGTTGTTGTAGCAGTGGAAGGCTTGTAGGCAACACAGAGGTGTTATAAGACCAGTGGACTCTCCAACTTAAAGTCAATGCGAATTAATATAGAAAAATCAGCCAGATACCAGAGGGAAGGTTTTGGGTCCTATAGTGCCTTCCAGCTCCTCTCTTGGTCCTTGTTCCAGTGCTGGCTACCCGGTAGCAGTATTCGACCAGTTTGGTCAAATGCTGATGAAACTATACTTAGTGAAACCGGTTGAGCGTGGCGTTCTTGCTGTTGGGTTGGACGGCACTCTGCATCTTATTGAAACGCTGTACATTCATTTCGGTCCCTGTAAAAAGGACCCATATGTGAGTATTGGTTCTTTTTTCTGGATTTTATGATTATTAAACTGCTGCTATATAAGAGAGATATACTTAGATTTGTTTTATTATATTTTTAATCTACTTCAAACTGCAGAAATCTGCTGTGTGGAGACAGATACATTGTATGTCAATGTCGGGGAGGCCAAGCAGGAGAGAGACCAGCTGCAGGCCCGCTTAAGCGATACATAGACCCTGTAATTAAGGTCTATGCCCCTCTGGTAAGCATGATCTTTAAATTCATTGGTGATGGTGGAAGGTTTTCACTGAGAAACAGTACTGAAGTATTTGATTGAAGTTTTTTTGAAAAGCATTGCTGGAATTGCTGGACTTTTAGCTGCTGTTTGAGCCTTATGTTTGGACTGTTGTTTGAACTTGAGCGCTGATATTTTTATATTATTGGTCAAATGCTGCCCTCTCTGCCGCTGAAGGAGGCTTCGGAAGTCTTAGGGAGCCCTAGTGCCCTAGTGCCGCTCCATACTGCGCACAAGCGATCGCCCTCTCTTGCACACTCGCACGTGCACAGTATGGAGCCGCCTGTTTTCAGGAAGACTCGGCTCCCAAAAACTTCCAAAGTCCCCTGCAGCGGAGGATTCAAACAGGGGAGCCAGTGCTTAACAGAGGGGCTTGGGAAAGGTGCGGAAAGGCTCTATAGGATCCAGAACCTTCTCTCTCCTTAGGTAAGTATCTGGCTGATATTTTTTTTTCACTGATTCCCATTGACTTTAAAGAAGTTCCAGTGAATGTCGGAGGTGAATGCCACAAGGTGAATGCCAAAGGAAAAGTGTTTGGGAACAACAGGAACCTAGCATTTTCTCAGATGTCTTGAGGAAAGAAAAATCAGTAACATATTATGATTACAGTGTTATTAGAAAGGGAATCAGGGAATGACATAGAATATTAATGTTATAAGATAATGCACCCTTTGAAAAAACTGTGGTGACAAAAATATGGATGCTGCCATTGCTGAATTACTCCTGAAAGTTTGCCTTTATGCAGATTATTTGACTTTTGTCTTTTGTTTTTTTGTTGTTGTTTTTTACTCAAAGGAAATAAAGTCCTTACCGGGGCCATTTTTGAGCTATTTGTTTCATCAAGCAAGGCAACCTGCATGACCACCAACCACACACATTCACACAACTGGGAAGTGCCCCATTGCAGGAACTTGTATTGTAGTGGCCAATGAATACACTACAGATGATTAGGTCACAGGAACACGGGGATGCTTGAATTCATCACCAGGCACTGAGGTGCTGGAGCACACTACGAGGGCACTGTAAAACTGGGATACACTACACAGGAAAGCTGGGATATACCACAGGAAATACTGCATACCCTACATGGGACACTGGACAGCTGTGATGAACTACAGAGGAATCTTGAAGTCTGGGGAACACTATGGAGGTTGACATTGGAATGCTAGGATAAACACTGTGCGGTGGAGGCTGACTAACTGGGGAGAAATTATATGATCCATTGTAAGACTGGAGGCAATTCATGGGGCACTGAATAGTTTTACAGAGATATAAAGTGAACAAATATTTTTAGTAACTCTTTCCCAACACATGCAGATATATTTTTTACATATTGTACACCTATTCCACACACAGACAGACACACACACTGTACACACACACATACTATGCACATACACTGTATTAATAGTGATGGGCAGAATATCAAATTTGGAGTTCAAGAATTTCCGGTAGGTAATCTCCGTAAAAATTTGTGAGTCTGCCGAATCTGCAAATCATCATCGACTTTAAAGGGCAGGAGAATTTAAGAACCTACAAAGACTGTTTCTGGCTACAAAAGTGATGGAAAAGTTGTTTTAATGGGATTAACACGGTAACACCTGGACGGGGACATGTCAGAGGGGGATTCTTGGCAAACGTCCCACCAAAAATTAAATAGTTGATGCAGAGTTGTGTTTTAATTTTGAAAGGACAGAAATTACATTACATTCCTAAATTGGTGGTATAAAGTGCTTTAAACATCTGGCGTGTGTACATATCAACCAGGTAGTGTAAGGGTTACGCCCGCTTCAAACTGACAGACAAAATACTGCGTTTAACGCACCGCAGTCCGCAAACAACTGCAAATACCTTTAATAATTATGCCAGGTGAACAAGTCTTTGTTTTTACTAGTTGACACCTCCAGGACATAAATGTTAGTCCTCTTGGCAGCAATCTTTGTGTAGTGGTCACCATGCTTGTGCGCACAATCGGGGGAGTGCAGGCCATCACGGTTTTCCAGCTCCTATGGTCAGGCTGAGGTAATGACAGTTAAGTGACCAAAAAAACACTGATTCTGCACTGATGCCTTATACAGGGGGCAGTGGTGGATACCAGATGCCAGTAGTGTTGTGAACGTGGGTTAAGGCTGTGCACTACTAGGACCAGCAGACCTGTCTCCTACAGCACTGAGGTTTTACACAGGGACCAGTGGATACTAGATTCCAGTAGTGGTGTGAAGGTGGGTTATGGTTGGTGCACTAATAGGACCAGCAAACCTGTCTCCAACAGCTAACTTGTGCGCTGGCCACAGAAGAGCAATACAATAGCAAGAAAACAATGTATCAGCCCTAAGAAGGGCTTAACTGTTCAGGACATTATGGTAGCAACACAAATCTGCACTGAAAGGACACAGAACACAGGCCTACCTAACTCTTTCCCTGTCAGCAACACACTGCCCCTGCTCTCACTAAGACAGAAGTCACAGAATGAGTCTAAGATGGCTGTAGTCCTCACTTTTTATAGGGGTGTGTGTGGGGGGTGGGGTCCAAGAGGGGGTGCTGGCTGATTGGCTGCTAACTGTGAGGTAATGGGTCAAAGTTTAGCTCAATGATAGTGCATAGGGGCAAATCGAATCCACCAATTATTCACCTGAGGAGGCAAATGCGAATATGCAATCTTTGCAATTATTTGCCTGGCAAATGCTTTAGCCCACCTCTATGTATAAATACTTTGCACATATACACACACTGTATACATACTGTAAGCTTTAAGCATATGTACACATTGAACCTACACATACATACACACACACACACACACACACAGTGTACACATACGGTACATCACATACAAAATGGCTCTACAAAAACACTGTACACACATTATATACAAGCACATAACGTGTGTACACATATCTACACTATACAGACATACACTGCCCCTATGTACACACTACACTACACACACACACACACACACACACACACACACACACACACACACACACACACACGCACACAATGTATATGTACATACTTTATATATGCACACACACACTGCACATACACACACTACACTCACTCACTATGTTTATACACTGTACACAAACACTGTATATATGCAGTCTCACACAGCCTATGATATCTCTCCTCCCTTCACCCTACCCACTAGCAGCCATGACTTTTCTCTCTTCTCCTTGTAATAGCAGAGCACAGCTCCCTTATGTAAAGGGAGGAGGAGCTGTATGCATGAGATGTCATATGTAATATAGAGGGAGTAATATCACCACCTATATACTGAAGCGTGCCTTTTGTCATTGTCTAGACTTCTTATCCCCAGAAATGCCCCTGCCCAGAAATGGACCCTAATAACACATTATGAATTTGCTCTTACTTTAATGGCAGAATCATTGATTCACATCAGTCACTCAAAGTTCTTAACCCTATATAAAGCAATCAGCATTGGGAGAAGTGCATAGCAGTGGTGTACTCCATATTTTTCTCAGAACACTTCTTTTACAAAAGCATTACTACAGATAGAAAATGACAAAATGAAACCTTTAATGGTTACTAGTAACTTGGGGCCGACATGACACCATGTTGTTACAGGCCTCTCTTATTATGAAGCATACTTATGTGCAGTCTCTACATTCATTTTAGGTACAAGGTTCTATAGTAGCAGGGGTATGTACACACCTATCATCAGTGGTCTCTCCTCCTTTTGCCCACCATAGACAAGATAAGCTTAGGCCCTAGAGCAGCTTAATTAGATGGACTGAGCTGACAGTTCAGAGGAAGTAGCAGTGTGGATTGTTATGGCTATTATATACCCTTGTCTTGAAAGATTTCTTCATGTTTGGTCATGAAAATGACTAAATAAAGCATACAAATCAAATACAATTATTGAAAATATGCCCAGAACACTATATGCTGAATATATTATGATAAAATGGTGTAAACTTTTAGAAATAACATTTCTGAAAGCAAATATTACAAGTGCAAATCATTGCTCATTCTTTGTGTAAATATATTGTATACTCATCCAACATGTTCTCTATCCACTGTGTTCAAGACAACATAAACAGGAACATAATGGCAAAGGTCATACTGGAAAGTGAAAGGCCATGTTTGAACGTGTACTTTAACACATTTAATGAAGGAATAGTTCTTCCACAATATTTGAGTCTCCCATATGAGTCAAGCATCTTAATAATATACTTAATAATATATTCCATGCCTGTATATACAATACTAATGGACAAATTGATAACCGAATGTGGTGATAGTTAATACAGTTTATTATGGTGACACAATAGATCCTAGATTGTGAATATCGCATCCTGATCTAATATTTTAAATGTAGTTTTCACACTGATGTGAAATCTGTGACAAAATGTGATTACCGATTATAACTGAACAAAAACCTTACTTCAACTCTGATAGAAATAGCCCTATACTTAAGCTGTTATAGCATCCCAATCCCAACCAGTTTCCCATGATTAGGCAGAAACTACTGTATGTCACTCAGGAGGGGTAGACATATGATGGTGACTACATCTGTATGTAAAGGTGACTACACGTATTGTACTCTGTGAAATGTTATACCTTAGATTTGATTTGTTAAGATCAGTTACATTAGGCCTTTAGTTGTGAACCAACAACCTTATAATTTAAGCACTGGCAACAACAATCAGGCATCATAGGCATGGTAGTGCTCAGTACTAAGAAACCATTGTAATTGTGCAAATCGTGTTCCCAGCATTGCAAGATCTCTGTACAATGATTCAATTTCCCAGTGGATCAAGGGAAACTAAATGCAAATACTGCATTGCTTTCTTTGTTGCAGAGATGTACTCACTTTCCGTTAGAGAGCCTGATGCTAAAAGTTTCAATTTGCCCATTTTAATCTCAAATAGCCAATCAAATTTATTCAAACTTATTGTTTTTTTTTTAAATTCTATTATGTCTTTTAGTATTGTGACGTGAGGAATCAGGGTAAAGGATGTGAGTGAAATTCTCGTAGATGGAGACAGCAATAAAATCTGAAAAGTGTCCCTAACCCTTTACTACATTATCCACAGCAGAAATAATTGACTGTATTATCGCTTTAAAGTGTACCTAAAGTGTAGTGAAAAGCAATTAAACTGCAAATGGCCTAATGTGACAGTATGCTCATGCTTACATTTTCCTGTTGCGTTTTTCTCCTTTCTTGTTATTATGGGGTTCTTGGCCCCATAATAATGGTCTGTCAAGCTCCAGGCAAAGCCAGACATCAGAGATGCTACCTTACCTGAAGCTTGATCCCTATGTCATGTTAGCCACCCCTTTCCCTCCACAACTTCAATGTAGGGCCTGTTCTCACCTGAGCGGGAATCGCGCGATTCCGCTCAGCGTTCCGCGATTAGCGATCGTGATTAGCGTGCACAGCACGCTAATTGCGATCGCTCCAAAACCGCCGCAGTGTCCAGTGATTTTTTCTGCACTAATCGCCAGAAAATCACTCCCGCAAAACGCCGGCGGTAATCACCGGCGTTCTGTGATTGCAAGTGTTAACGGGCCTGACTGCTGACATCAGTCCACTCCCATAAAACCCTTGAATGGACTAAAAAGCAAAGGGAAGTTGGGTGGGGATTGATATTACACTGTGGTAAGGAGGGGTGGAGCCTGCCTCTGCATCCATGCCAAGTTCTATAGGACTTGGAAGTGTTTGCCATGTGGTTGGGACTTTCACACGCTGATTAGCTGATAAGAGAGACATCCCTATCAGTGGTGAGTAAGCCACAAACCCTGCCTCTCCCTCTCCATCTCTCTCCTCTCTCTTCTATCTCTCTCTCTCTTTCTCCCCCTCCTCCTATTCTCTCTCTCTCCCTCCTCTTCCTATTCTCTCTCTCTCCCTCCTCTTCCTATCCCCTCTCTCTCTCTCCTCCTCTTCCTATACCCTCTCTCTCTCTCTCTCCTCCTCTCTTCGCCCCCTCCCCCTCTCCTCTCCGCCTCTCCTCTCTCCTCTTCCTCCCCTTCTCTCCCCTCTCTTCCTCCATTTCTCTCTATCCCTCTCTCTCTCTCCCTCTGCTCCCCCCCCCCTCCTCTCCTCTTCTCTCTCTCTTCCTCTCCCTCTCTCTTTGTGTCTCTTCTTTCCCCCTACCCTCTTAGCTCTCTCTATATGTCTGACTATTTTTTTTACAAATGTACTTAGTCTCTATGGGGTGTACCTACAGATCACAATGCCCCTCTTTGAAACCTTCATGGGTCACCTCTTTGTAAGTTACTGCCCCCCATCCATCTGTGACGAGTGTTCATCTGATCCCGAACAGGCCTGGGCACCTAGACTTCTTCCTTTCCACCTTCACCAAGGTCTCCTTCTGCTCCCATGGCTATCACCTACCACAGACCCACAAATCAGCGCAGCAGTAGTAATGCTGGGTCTTGCCTCTTCCTGTGGCGTCAGGTCACAGATGCTCTTCCATTGCATCCACTAGATGTAAGCCTTCCTCTCAGCCCAAACATCTCTGCATGTCACATGAAACTCAGACCAAGACTGAGGCCTAGTGGCTGCAGTGGGAGAACATCAGTGATCTAACGCTGGAAGGCATAGGCCCCAGTACTACTTCTGTTCTGCTCTGTGTGATTGTTAATGGAAGATGAGCAGGAAATGGTCCCTGGCGGAGGAGAAAAGGAAGAAGTCTTGGCCCACCCCTGCTACTATCTCTAACATTATCTTCACTGCCACTACACGTAATGCTAGCCTACCCACTGCTACACCTAACACAAGCCTTCCCATCACTACACCTAACACTAACCTCACTGTTGCACAAACTGAGGTGACACAGAGGGGGGCACTTTTTCACTGCGTCATGCTGTGTGCGTCGCTTTCTTTGGTGTCGGAGCCATGCACATTTTTTTACGCTACAGGCACTGGGGTGGGGTGGCTATTGGGTGGGTTCAGCAGCCAGTGGGCCAGTGGGTGGTGCGGCGGGGGCAGGCCTGATGATGTATGGGGGGCCCCACAATTTCTGATGGCGGGCCTGCTGGTATACATTCAGTTACCAGGAAATTAGCCTGTAGTGGCTCTTTTATCCTAGGTGGTTTATAATGCACTAATACATGGGATTATATTTATTGGCTGCTAGGGGCTGGGTTGTGCAATATGGACTAATGATGTTTGTTTTTATAAGGGGGTAGCACTGGGAAAGGGGTGTTTTGAATAGGCACAGCATGTTTAATATTGATCAGCTCATTTTGAGCAATGAAAGTGATGCAATTTTTTGCAAATATCCCATTTGTATTCATTATTCCAAGAATTACACGTGTACTAACAAAGAGGGAGAACCCATTAGGACTGTCCATTTCATCACGTGCAAAATTGAATGTAGAGTTAAAGCCCACTGAAATCAATAGGCTGCTTACAAATTTGTGCACAGTGAAAAAAAATGCCTCCTGAATTTTTTGGGACACCACATCTGGTATACCTACAGCTGTGCAATGTCAGGGGTGTTGGACTTTGATGCAATCTCACACCAGCATGGTGCCGCATCCATTTCAGAAACAGATGTGGCATTCTAGTAGAAATTGAGCCTTAAGGGCCCTTTTCCACTAGCGCGTTTGCGCTGGCCGAATCGTGAAGTCGCAAACCGCTAGCGATTTTACAATCGCTACGGTTTGCTTTTTAACATAGGAATCGCGGTAGGTCATTTCCACTACCGCAATTCGTTTTTGACGGGAACGCGAACGCGCGGCGGAGCGATATTTGCCGCGATTTTGCTATGCAGTACATAGCATAGCAAAATCGTGGCCACAAACGTCGGGAAATCGCCGGAATTGCGATTCAGCAATCGCTAGCGTTCAGCGTGAACGCTAGCAACTGCTAGTGGAAAAGGGCCCTAAGAGAATGTAAGTACAAGTACATGGATCCAGTCTTCATTTACTACTTTTCACTCTATTCCAGGTACACTTGAATGATGGATACATATCTCAGTGGCCATCATCTTCAGGCAGATATTTATATGAATATTCTCACACTTCCAAGTCATGTTGTATCCATGGTGAAATCAATACATTTTGTCTGGACTTTTCCTTTGCTCAGTATATTCTAATTGCTCATCTATAGGAAGCGTTAAACTTCTGACCAAAATTGTTAAGACGGATAGTTTCAGTAAAGGTGAACCGCAAATAAAAAAATATATCATTTAGAAATCTATAGCCCTTATGCTATATTAGTTAGTGATTAAGAAACATAACCTTTATTTTGCTGAAAATTCCAAGTGATTGTATTGAACAAGGATAGCATGCCTGCATCTGAAAAAGTTCTTGGTTTCTTGTCAGGCACCTCTTTTGTTTTCTGAATAGGCAAACAAGTACTTTGGCACATGTGAATGTTAAGTAACCAGAATTACCAAACACAGAAAAAAAAAAAATAACACAACAGGAAAACCGAACACACATGATTATTGTAATTGTTTCATTGGGATATTTTGTGGCATATTTTTTTTACTTTCATTGTCAATAAAATCATATAACAAAATACAGTTATGGTTTCCGAATGATGATGCTTTTGGCCCTTTGAGTGGAGAGATTAATTTACCCCCGGTGGTTGCTCAAAGCTCTTTGCACCTTTAAAAAGGTTGAAGCATTTCAAATCAGTGTACCATATGCATACCAGTTCTCAAAGGTGAGGGGGGGAGGGTCTTAAAATAACAGAATATATCATTTAACACATCAGTGTGCCCAGTGAATGCATTGCCTCTCTTTGAACTTTTCTTTCCCTTAAAAAAATATTTTGTTTAGAAAACACTATGATATGAGGGCGATAGACTATTTGGTTTCTCCTATGTAGATGCTCTTAAATTAATGCATATAAATAATTTGTATCCTCTCTTCTGTTTTGTTTGTGTTCCATTTATTCTTTTACACTAAGCATCAGACAGAAAGGTCCTTTCCCAAAATCACACATGGAGAGTTGAGTCCCTATGCATTTCATTTCTTAAGACAAATTGTGCCTCCTGTTCAGTTTTTTCTTTTGGGCTTAGTGGTAGAAATGCTGTGTTTTCACTGGCACTTTCCTCAATCTCTACGCTGGCCATTTCTAAGTCCTCTGACCGTCTTCTGGCATCAGTCAGAATTCGTATCTGCTCTTGTACAGTTTCCAGTAAAATGTTGACCTCCTTTTGCTCTGCTATAAGACAGTTGCTAGGTACAATGTTCACCTTCACAAGTTCAGTGGAATAGGAGTTTTTGAACAGTTTGATGCCTGTCACTTCAGCAGCATTCTGCATTTGCATGCAGGCATCATCTAGCCCCACCGAGGGTATGATCGGAATGGAACTAGCCCTAGAGGTGGAAAAACCAACGCCGTCCTTTTGAGTCATTTTATTAAAATAGGGTTGTGTATCTTTTGAATGCAGTTGCATATTTCTAGAGTTATCCTGGAGGTGGTTCATATCGGTGGCCGAACACCTAAATGGAAGAAAAACACAAATCAGTGTGGTCTTCAAGAAAAACAACTTATTACCAAAATGTGTTGCATAATGTCATCCTAATAGTCACATTTAAAAACCTGTCATTCACCAAGTATAATGACTTTGTCTCTAGACCAGGGCTGTTACAATCCCGTCCTTGATGGCCGAGGTACTCACACATGAGACTGAATCGGGAAAGGTTTGGTTCATTAAGTAAAGTCTCCATTCTTCAGTACATTCTTCATTTCTTAGTCCATCCTAAACACTAGCATGTATATGGGTCTCGAGGACTGGAGTTGAACAGCCCTGCTCTAGACAATTAAATGGTAATCTAACTTTTAAGCACTTTTCTTAAACTGGCATTGTGAACTAGGACATCAAGAAAGTAATCTTCATAAATAAATTGTTTTGAATCTTTTAGCTTGAACAGGATCTTAAAGTGAACCTCAAGTCGAAGCTCGCCTGGACAGTCATTAACATCTGGGCTGTGTTCTTCTTCTGGCACAAGCACAGTCCTGCTGCACCTGCATAAGCTTGGCCGGGCCTGCGCAGTAACAATACAGCTGTACTTGTGCTCGAAGAGCAGCACGGCCCTGATCAGATTTCTAACAAGCCATTGTCGGAATTCTTTGGGAGGTCCACAAGTGGCAACAGGGGACCGGAGGAAAGGTAAGAAAAGATAAGGGAAAAAAATGTGATGTGCCTGATTCAATTATTTTTATTTTTTTTCACAGGAGATATTTTCACAACTGATTAATAATATACATTTACAGCCCTTGGCAAGCAAAAAAGTGAAGTAAAAAAGTGGTCGCAAATGAACTTATGTTTGAGATTACTTTCCTTGCTTACTTTTTAGTACTTTTTCACTTCATAGATGCTAAAAAGGGTATTTTTAGATGAAATGAGAAAACATCTTCTGCAAAAAATATTAAGAGAAATGTTTAATGAATAAGGGCCAAAGCCACATACACATGTTAAAAGACTTGCCTACAGAGATTCTGGAGTCAATCCCTTAAACTACAGATCGAGGCCAAGTGCTATACAGATATGTCACCTGCAGGCTAGCAATGCATTCTTTTACTATGGCCGATGTTGGAAGGATGATGGCACAGCACATTACAGAACATGAGAGGAACTAGAACAATACCTTCAGCCTGACAATCCAACAGACAATCCAATTCTTGCCAATGCATTGGGGCCATTGCACATTTGATAGTTTTTCTGGCAGAGGGGGCCAAGCCAGAGGCAGAGGAGGACAAGCCACTTTGGCCAAGAACAACCTAACATGTGTACAAAGCCTTAAGCTCAGCCAAGGTGGCCAATAACAACCTCTTCTGCTAAGATTTCAGCAAGTGTACAGCTGCCCCTGACCCCTTCAGATGCTTGGCCAGTGATCTGCCTGTAAAATCCCTTTTTACCAAGTGACAGCCAAGAGCATTGTTGTCCCCACTTACCCTGATGCATGACATCACTGCTTAGTCAGCCACCCCCCTCCTGCATAGGAACAGAACAAGATGCTAGCCTGCATACTAGCAATGCATCTTTACAGCCACAGCCCTCCAATGTTGTCTGATGGATTGGGTGCCAATCCCCATCAGGAGACATGATTTGTATGTATGTACAAGGCTTAAAGGATACCTTAGCCCATAAGTAATTTTGTAATTGATGGTGTGTGTGTGTGTGTGCGCGGAGGAGGAAGGGGAGAGGGAAGAGTGCATAGGCTTTCTACACCTCCCGTGGCCCGGTGCCTGTCTCTGTTGTTCTAATAATAAAAAGCTTCCAGTACAAAGCAGTGGTCGGTGGGGTTGGCACAGTCGTAGTACAGTATGTCCGCAGGAGTATGTGCACACTCCCACGGGAAGACATATTTGGCGCACACAGTCACCGGTGCCCAAGCAAACATACTGCGCATGCGCACACAGTATGTGTGAGTCAGAGGGCATACACACCGGTTATGTCTTCCCGCGGGAGTGCTTGCATACTCCAAAGGACATACTGCGGCTGCACCAACCTCACCGACCACTGCTTTGTATCGGGGGTTTTTAAAGTAAACGGAGACAAACGCCGAGCCACGGGAAATGCGGTAAACCTATGCGCACCTCCCCACAGACCATGTGCACGAACCGATTTCATGCACGCGTTATGACCTGCGGCGTGAACACGGGAAGTTGCAATGTGACGCTGATTAGCAGAGATAGTTCTAATTCATCTGACAGAAGAATGCCTCGGCTGGACGTTACGAAGATTCCAGACGCATTACAACTGAACGCTCTGGAATGCTTTGTCTGATTTGAAAGTTAACATGAAAGTCAAATAGACTTTCATGTTAACTTGCTAAATGCAATCTAGGAGCAATTCTTCAAAATGCATATATCAGCTCCAAGTGTGAAAAAGCCCTTATGCATTTTAATTTGCGACTTTAATGCATCAACATGCATTTAAAATATTTATCCAAAAGTACCCTACTTTTCCAATTTCTTTAACATGTAGACAGGGACGGTTCTAGACTTTTTGCTGCCTGAGGCAAACTTGTGAGGATGCGCCTAACCCCCCCCCCCCCCCCCCTCCCCACCCCGATTTGGAATGATCAAACAGCACCCGGAAATTTTCACCCTTAGCATAGGTGGGTAGCCAGGTATAGGTTCCACATGTATAGGGTAGACAGGTATAGTTGCCCCCAGTATAGGTAGCCAGTGATGGGCTCACGAGTAGTTACGAGATCTCCCCAAGCAATAGATGTATCCATGGACTGTCCCCAGAATCTAGCCAGACGGGATGACACATCACAACCCTTTTTGTCCATGGATGCTGCAAACTGGTTGATATAACAACAGTGACACACACTATGTTATTGCTGCATATTGCTTGCTGAACTTTGCCCTGCAATCCTGTAAACCTGCATGACATTTACAATACCAATTATGTTATATGGGTGATACCTGGAGTCCATAGCATTCCTGTACTGTTGAATTATGAAGAAGTGGATATTTTAGGACCACCATCATGAATATATGAATTTGAGAGAGTGAATGCAAGATCTTTTCGGACATTGATTGATTTTTCTTGGATTTATTCATGACTAATTTGGTCTGCAGGCCTCAGACAGGTATCATTATATCCTTTGATCACAAGTTACAAAGTAGCATGCTCAAACTAAGATAGGGTGCACATAGAGGCGTTTGCTTGGATACCCTAATAGGGATATTTTTAGCATATGCATTTTAAGATGTTGTAAAGCATATTCTTTTTTAACCCACAGCAGACAATTTTGTTGGATGATTTATGTTCCTTTAATAGTATCCCAGTATCCTTGTTTAGATACCATTTGGGTTGTTCAAGTGAGGTCAGTGTACCTTAGATTTATTACTACATTATATAAATGAAATATTCATTTGTTTTTTCATTTTTGCAGCTGCCTTAAGATCTTCTGTTTGAAAAGGTTTTTTTTTTAATATTTCACACGAACAGATTATTGCTGACAAAATTACGCCGTATTTTTTGTTCAAACAACAAATATGTGAAAAAAAGAATATGATACAATTCATAGGCGTTTTTCTGTAGTGCTGTCAATGCAATCATTCTTATGAAATGCTATGTGAATGCTGTTACCATAGGCACATGAGACAGGCTTATTGCTTACCACATTTGGAAACAACTAGTTCAATATCTCACAACTAGAACAGCTGCTGTCTAAATAACACTCAATCAGAATGCCTCCTACTCAATCAAATGTAAACTCTGACACCCTCGGTTTTCAGTCACTCTGCAATACAGCAGCGTGACTTGCATAAAAATACATCATTTGTTTAAAGCTCTCATTAGATAACGGACTTTCCACTGCTTAATTAGCAGTGTGCTAAGTGTTAAACTGTTATTAAGTCTACTCTTTAACCTCAAAGCTGTCAGATCTCATAACAAATAATGAAGCCTGGCAGCCCTGCAATAAAAGCCTGGCTTGTCAGGTGTGATAAGAAATACAGACAGATGGAACAAAATTGCAGAAGTCGAAATATCTAAGCAATTAAAAATGCCAATCTAGACATTTTGTTCTTTGTTGGAAACACTGCAGACTTTATTTTTATGATTTTGTAACAGATTTCCATCAGATGCCTGGCCCTTGATGACAACCTTTGAGTATATAAAGAGAAAGGCATGAACATTACTTCGTGTTGGGCAAGTATACGCCAATCAAACTAAGAATTTCCTTTCATCAAAACTTTTTTTTTAAGGCGTAAGTAGTCATACACAGTTTTTAGAATAAATAATTGTATAACATGTAAAATAAAGTGCAGCAGAAAAAAGAAGGTGCTGCTGATATTCTATTATTGAGTGCTAGATAATTGTCATAACAGATTACAAAAGAATTACCATACTAATATTCTATTATTGCTTTACCAAACTTTTCCTCTAACACTAACCCCACTGACCTACTCCGTCCTAATGCTAATCTGCTGATATCTAAGCCTGACACTAACCTACCCCTACCTACTCCTAGCACTAACCAGCCCCTTACCTATGCCTAATGCTAATTTACCGCTGTACACTCCCAACACTAACCCCCCTTACTTACTCCTAATGTTAACCTACCACTATCTAAGCTTAACACTAACCTACCCCTAACACTAACTTAATTAGTGTTAGGGAATCATGAAGTGAAGGGGGAGATCTGCAACTCTCCACTCTGTTGGCTAGCAGCAGGGCTGGGACAAGGTTCTCCAGCACTAGAGGCTGGGATTCCAATCTGCCCCCCCCCCCCATATTGGCCATTGCTCCCAACTTTTGAAACCAGGAAAAAGGGACTCTATGATCCAACCCTGGCCACACCCTAATTTCATATATACCACACCCCTCTCCTATAAAGTTCCCTGGTGTCTGTTGATGGTCCTCTCTCTCTTTATTATCTAGCTTTCCCGATGTCTAGTGGCTCTCCCTTCGTCAAAAAGCCTCCCTAGTATCTAATGGTTCCCTGTCCTGTGCTCCATTAGCCTCAGTATTTTCAGTAGAGTATGGGTGCAGCAGTAGCTCTCACCTTCTCTGGGTGCTCAATGTCCGTTCATCTACTACAAATCACTGCTCGCTCTCTGGCCAGCATTCCAAACTTCTCAAATTGTGTGTAATCCTGCTATGCAGGAGAATCAGGCACTGGAGTGAGTGGTGAGCAGCAGAGGACATTGCTGGAGTCCTGAGGAGGTAAGATAAGCATGGCTACTGCTGCGCCCCTACTCTGCAGCAAATACTGGGGCTGTGGTGAGCACAGGGTGGCGGGTGCAAACCCCCCAATCAGGAAGGTATGCGAGATGCATTGATGGGATACTGGAGCGTTAACATCCTAAAACTGTATGAATGGGAGCTATCAGGCACAGATAACCCAGAGAATTACAGAGTCCCCCAGGCCATAATGAGCACTTTCAGTATAGTTTTAAACAATAATGCTGGAGTATATACAAATTAGCATTCCAGAGCAAGCAGCCTGTGTCCAGAGGAGTATGCACATCTGTAGGGATGCTGGGTCCCCTCACATGCTCCTCACATTCCTTCTTCTTATCTGCTTGTTTCCTAGCTGAGCAGGGTCGGGTGACAGCGGTGCCAACACGCAGCATTTGCCTGATGCTGTATAACTCGGGGTCCGTTAAAAATGGCGCCAGTTATCGTAGTTAAAAAACGGCGCCCCATAGAGAACCACTATCGCTAGTTATTTTTCGTTTTTGACGGCTAAAAAACGGTGGCGGGCTTTAAAAACGATATTTATCGTTTATATTTATATTTGTATTGCTCCCAAACGATATTTTTCGTTTTAACCCTTGCTTTGCTGCCGTTTGGAAAATATCTGCCCGCCGGCTTTAATGTTTAATAGCAAAGCCCCCTTAAAAGCTAAAAACACCAAATTTGCAGGGAATGTTAAGAAGAAAATTGTGAACAAGAGGACATTTTTTTTTTCAAAAAGACCTTATAGTTTTTGAGAAAATCGATTTTGAATATTCTTCTTCTGACCGTGGGAAAATTAAACGCCCGCCGACTTTAGCGGTTAATAGCTAAGCACCTTTGAATGCCAGAAACACCAAATGTGTAGGGAATGTTAAGAAGAATAGTGGGAACACGAAGAAAAAAAATTGTTCAAAAAGACCTTATAGTTTTTGAGAAAATCGATTTTAAATCTTCAAAGAGGAAAATGTATCTATTTAAATCGCGTACTGACATTTCCGCGGCGGAAACAATTCCCGCCGACTTCAGCAGTTAATAGCAAAGTCCCCTTAAATCCTAGCAACACCAAATTTGCAGGATATGTTCAAAAGATACTGGGAAACAATATGTAAAATAAAAAATGAAAAATTTTATTTATTTTTTTGTTTAAATTTAAATTTTTGGGTTATGTTCAGAGTGTGGGAAATTTTTTTGAAAAAAATGACATGGGGTCCCCCCTCTCGAGCCTCTGTAACCCCTTGTCTCCCATGCAGGCTGGGATAGCCAGAATGTGGAGCCCCGGCCGACTGGGGCTTCGCACCCTGAGCAATACCAGCCCACATGGTCCATGGTATGGGGGGGCTTCGGGGGGGAGGGGCGGCCAAGCCTTCCCCTCCCCCCCGGAGCCCTTGTCCAATCCATGGACAAGGGGCTCTTCCCCACCTCCGGTGCCCCAGGAGGAGATGGGGCGACGACTCCCTGGGGGGGGGGGGGTCATGGTGACATCTGGGAGTCCCCTTTAAGAAGGGGAACCCAGATGCCTGCCCCCTCCCAGGAGAAATGAGTATAGGGGTGCAAAGTACCCCTTACCCATTTCCATAAAGGGTTAAATGAAATAAAAACACAACAACGAGAAAAGTCCTTTAATGTTCTAAATTAACCAGAAATACTTACCTGTACCTTTAAGAAAAAAATCCCACGCCATTATCCTCGGAAAAGGTCCCGCGCTATAATCTGTTATGTCCCACGACGACAGTATCCTCTGTCTTGCGATCTTCAGAAATACTTACCTGTACCTTTAAGAAAAAAATCCCACGTCAATGACAGTATCCTCTATCTTGCGACCTTCTGTTACATCTTGATTGAAGATCTCCGCCGCCCCGACGCCACACACGCCGTCTCCGCCACACTGCTCTTAGCTATACTTAGTATAGCTAAGAGCAAAAAGCATCTTTAAATTTTAGCTCCATTGGTTCCTTAACAGACCAATGGGGATCAGGAGGATCCCCATTGGATGATAAGGAACCAATGGGGAGCCTTGGAGCCAAAATTTAAAGATGCTTTTTGTTCTCAGCTATACTAAGTATAGCTGAGAGTGCATCTATATAGACGCATTAGCGCTAGCTGCCGCTGCCCTCCCTGCCTCTCTCACACCTGTCACCCTCACCCTCACCCATGCTGGCACCCATGGGTGCATTGGGTGCCAGCATGGGTAAGGGTGACAGGTGGGGGGAGGCAGGGAGGGCAGCGGCAGCTAGCGTTAATGCGTCTGTATAGACGCACTCTCAGCTATACTTAGTATAGCTGAGAGCAGTGCGGCGGAGGCGGCGTGTGTGGTGTCGGGGCGGCGGAGATCTTCAATCAAGATGTATCAGAAGATCGCAAGATAGAGGATACTGTCGTGGGACCTAATTGGCGTGGCAATTTTTTCTTAAAGGTACAGGTAAGTATTTCTGGTTAATTTAGAACATTAAAGGACTTTTCTCGTTGTTGTGTTTTTATTTCATTTAACCCTTTATGGAAATGGGTAAGGGGTACTTTGCACCCCTATACTCATTTCTCCTGGGAGGGGGGCAGGCATCTGGGTTCCCCTTCTTAACCTCCTTGCCGGTTTTCCCGACCTGAGCTCGGGGTAGAAAAAAGAAGCTATTAGCGGTGATCCCGAGCTCAGGTCGGGGTAGGCATTGCAGAGCTTTACTTGTAGTTGTGGAGTCCCGCGCGCGATCTCGCTGAGCAGCGAGACTCCAGCCTTTCTCCCCGGCAGTGTGGGGTCTTTCCCTGGCCACCGGGATCCCCTATGTCCCCGCTATTCTTCCGGGGATCCGGCAGCCAGTTGGAGCAGCGCAGCCGTGGTGATGGCAGCAGAGCGGTGGTGGCAGCGTGACCTCATCAGGGGCGGGGCTAATATTGAAAACGAACTTCTCTATATTAGAGAAATATAGAGAAGTTTGTTTATATGTATATTAGCGCCATCTTGTGGGCAAAGAGAAAACTGCAGCACAGGAGCCCAGGAAGGTACATTTTTTTTTTTATTTTGCTGCAGATCTCCCTGCCAGAATGATTTTTTTCAGGTTTTAGGGTCTGAAAAAGTGAAAAAAATTGCACCGCTTTTAGACCCTAAAATCTGGAAAGAATCAGACCGCCAAGGAGGTTAAAGGGGACTCCCAGATGCCACCATGAACCCCCCCAGGGAGTCGTCGCCCCCACCTCCTCCTGGGGCACCGGAGGTGGGGAAGAGCCCCTTGTCCATGGATTGGACAAGGGCTCCTGGGGGGAGGGGAAGGCTTGGCATGGGAGACAAGGGGTTACAGAGGCTCGGGAGGGGGGACCCCACGTCATTTTTTTCAAAAAATTTCTACACTCTGAACATAACCCAAAAATTTAAATTTAAACAAAAAATAAATAAAAATTTTCAATTTTTTTTAAATATTGTTTCCCAGTATCTTTTGAACATATCCTGCAAATTTGGTGTTGCTAGGCTTTAAAGGGACTTTGCTATTAACTGCTAAAGTCGGCGGGAATTGTTTCCGCCACGGAAATGTCAGTACGCGATTTAAATAGATACATTTTCCTCTTTGAAGATTTAAAATCGATTTTCTCAAAAACTATAAGGTCTTTTTGAACAATTTTTTTTCTTCGTGTTCCTACTATTCTTCTTAACATTCCCTACACATTTGGTGTTTCTGGCATTTAAAGGGGCTTTGCTATTAACCGCTAAAGTCGGCGGGCGTTTAATTTTCCCACGGTCAGAAGAAGAATATTCAAAATCGATTTTCTCAAAAACTATAAGGTCTTTTTGAAAAAAAATGTTTCGTCTTGTTCACAATTTTCTTCTTAACATTCCCTGCAAATTTGGTGTTTTTAGCTTTTAATGGGGGCTTTGCTATTAAACATTAAAGCCGGCGGGCAGATATTTTCCAAACGGCAGCAAAGCAGGGGTTAAAACGATAAATATCGTTCAGGCAGGACAAAAAAAAAAGTTTTAAAAGGATAAATTTTGTTTAAAAGGTCTGCACTATTTTAACCTTTAAAACGATAAATATCGTTTTAAACATATATCGGGCAGAAGGGGGCGCCATTTTTTTGCCGGCGCCATTTTTCACTAGACGCGTATAACTCAGCTCAGGATAGTAAGGAAAGAGAGGCTCTAACAACTGCTACACAAATGATTCTACAGAAGCTTCAGCTCGGAACAGCACAGCTATAAGTACCTGACGTGTAGCTGCTTCCTGCAGCCACAGGCACGTTTCCCTGAGTTCTGCCACCAGGAAGTGCCATCTCCCTGACTGACACCAGCTCCAGCCTATCCAGTCACACTGCCGGCATGGAGCTCCGCCCACCCACTGCTCCGTCCAACCAGCTAGCGGCCCTGCTGTTATAGTGAGAGCTGGAGCGGGCAGAGCTAAACAGTGTGACATGGGACGGTTGTGCTATAGAGCCAGGAGGGCGGGGGGGGGGGGGGGGGGGCAGTGAGCGCACCACAAGTTCCGAAAGGGAGAGATTAGATATAGATGTCGGCTCCCCTCTCCCCGCCCCTGCAGCCCTGCGCTCATAGGCTGGAGCCCACCCAGCCTCTGCCCGGCTCTGGCTAGCAGGGTTGCTCATCCGGATTCCGGATATCCGACCATTTTTATGCTATCCGGCCGGATCCTGGATACCTGGGCCCAAATCCAGATAACTTTATGCGGATATTTGGCAGCATACCCGGATATCCGCGGATATCCGGCGGATATCCAGATCCGAATGCTGTAACTAAGGAGATGACGTCATTGAGCCAATCAGAGGGCTCCCAGCAGAAGCCCTAGCAACCAATCAGAGAGGGGAACTCTGGCCAGCCCCCCCCCCCCCCCCCCCCGTATATAAAGCGGCGGCCATGATGGAAATAGTCGTCCTTGCTTAGACTGCCACTGAGAGAGATCTCCAGTGTTGTGTTTGGCTAAAGCAAGTGCATACCTGTGTAAAAACCCAGCGTTTTTGCAGCTTAACACCTGTACTATAAGACTGTTGTATTGTTGTGTAGATAGCTAGTTGTGTTGTGATTTTAGTTAGTGTGTGTCAGTCTCTGTGCTGCTGCTTCAGGCTGCAGCAGCTCTCTAGGTCCAGTCTGTGTCTGTGTGTGTGCTGTTGTGCAAACAGGCCAGCCCTGTGCTATTAGCCTTTAGCTATTAGCTATTAGTATTATTATTATTAGCCTTAGTTTAGGGAATAGGATTACTGTGCTATTGTGTGTAGTTAGTACTGCAGTTAGTTGTTAGCGTAGTACTGTGTTATCTTACTACAGGTTACTGCAGTGCTGCTGTCTGTGCTGAGTGCCAGTGTGTGTGACAGTCTAGACCAGTGATGACTAACCTTGGCACTCCAGCTGTGACAAAACTACAAATCCAATCACGCCTCTGCCTCCCCCAGTTATGCTTAGAGCTGTCAGAGTATTGCAATGCCTCATGGGACTTGTAGTTCCACTACAGCTGGAGTGCCAAGGTTAGCCATCACTGATCTAGACCATTAGTGTGCACACTGTCTTCTACTCTGCTGTCTGTCACTCAGTGCTGATTAAACTCCAACATCAATTTCAATAAAGTAAAAGTACCCCACCTCCATCTCATCAATCATCCATCACACAAACTTCAACTTGTACTATCATGTCCGCTGGAACTGGCACCTGGGGAAAGAGCAAGGGCAAGAAGAGAGGGAACCGCCAGCAGTTCTGCCGCACCAATGTCCATTCCGCAGGTAGCCACTGCCCGTGGATGCACTGGGCACCCAGCTGATAGGGGAAGTCACGATGCAGAAGCGCAGCAGCGTGTAGCGGAAATTTTTGAGCAGGGTCGGCGCCGGAAATTGGAGGAGAAAGACGCCAAGCCTGTGATGCAGCTTATGGTGGATGAGCAGGGCACCACCAGCTCTACAACAGAGAGCTCCACCCCCACCACCACTCCTGTTCGCAAGAGCAGCCGCCCAGCAGCAGTGCATGGGGACTCATCGGTCATGTCAACCCCAGTGGGCAGCCTACCCTCAGTCAGTGCGCTCTTTAGCACAGACCACGCAAGCGCAATCAGGGCTGTTACCACTGAGTTTGAGGGGGATAGTCTGGGCAAAATGGGATATGTGGCTGAGTCACAGATGGTGACGGTGATTGTTGGGGGGCACTGGCGTAACAATAGGGCCTGCAGCCCCTGCTCCCGTGGGGGGGGGGGGGGGCTGCATGCTCTATTGGTACGCCAGAGGGGGGGGGGTGACCCACAGCTTGCTGCTTCATCTTCTGCCGCTACCACCAGCCACACCACTCAACTCCAGGCCCCAACCTCTGCAGGGAGAAAACCAGCAGCAGCAGCCCAATCAGGGCGTAAGGGGAAATTTGTATCCCCAATCTGGCATTTCTTTGATCTGCCATCAGTTGACAGCAAGTTTTTCACCTGTAAGGTGTGCCAGGTGAAGCTGAGCAGAGGTTGCAACCCCTCCAACTATGGCACCTCCAGCTTCATAAACCACCTGGCAAATAAAAATTTCATTGAGCATGAGGAGTTCAAGAGGCTGAAGGAAGCTGGTGCTGGCAGTGTTCAAGCCAAAACCACCACCACCAGAACCCCCTTTGCCACTCCTGCTGACACTGAGGCCTGTTCAGGCAGCCAGTCCTCAGTGGTCTCCTCTGCTCCCTCCTTGGCTTCCCGTGCAAGCCAGAAGCGACACCAGGCCCTGCTGAGCGAGTCGTTTGTCATCAAGGCTCAGCCTCCCAGCAGCCCTCGCATCCGGCAGCTCAACGGTCTGCTTGCACGGGCCATGTCCTCCCAACTCCTCCCATATTCCTTTGTGCAGGAGGGGAGCAACATGCGTGCACTTCTGCAGTGTGCAGCGCCGGATTGGCCTGTCCCCAGCTGGCACTATTTTTCACAAACGGCCATGCCAGCACTACACCGCTTTGCGATGGCCAACGTGAAACGTGGGCTTGATCATGCGGTGGGTGAGCGGGTCCATGTGATTATGGACTCGTGGAGCAGCTGTTTCGGGACAGGCCGGTACATTTATTTTATGCCGCACTGGGTCAGTTTGGTGGAAGGGGGTGAAGAGGGGATAGCAGCATCGTCAAGCCAGTAGGTGGTGCCACCCCACAGCAGGGTCAGGGGAAGTGCAGCAGGTTCCTCTGCTCTGGTTCCACCCTTTGGCAAACCCACCGCCGCCAAACGCCCCTGCCTCAGCAGCAGTGTGAAGGCCTGCCACTGCCAAGCGATGCTGGAGATGGTCAGCCTGGGGAAGCAAAGCCTGACAGCAGACCACATCCTGGCCAATCTCCAACAGCAGGAGAGGCGTTGGCTGACCCCCAGAGGCCTCAGAGTCGGAGAGGTGGTGTCTGAAAATGGGGCCAAGCTGGTTGCTGCCATCCATCAGGGAGGCCTCATCCACATCCCCTGTCTGGCCCACATCCTGAACCTGGTGGTGCAGAAATTCCTGGGCACCTACCAGGGGATGGAGCCACTTTTGAAAGGGGCGCGGAAAACGGTGGGTTATTTACGCCGCTCGGGCGGTTCCTCAGTTGCCCTGGAAGCCGTACAGGAGGAGCTGAACCTGCCACGGCACGTCTGATCATAGACGTTCAAACACGGTGGAATTCCACCCTGGCCATGTTGGAACATCTGGTTGAGCAGGGGCAGGCTGTCAACCATTACTTGGCCAAAGCCACCGCCGATGCCACCGTGTTAAGGACCAGCCACCTCCCGGAGATCATACGCAGTGCTGATTGGAGAAAAATGCAGCTGGTGTGTTTGGTCCTGGCACCCTTCCTGGAGGCCACCAACATGGTCAGCCGGGACCATGCATCAGTTTGTGAGTGGGTGACCATGGTGTGCATGCTGCACAAGGCCCTCGATGGTCTGATGGAAGTGGGAGAGAAAGACTTGATCCAGCAGGAGCAGCAGCCACCTGCACAGTCCACCTCTGTGCGGCAGAAGGAGGAGGAGGAGGATGAAGTTGAGGAATTGGAGTTGGAGGCGTTGGAGGTCCCTGACCTTGAGGATGAGGACGCACAGCCGAGTGCAGCTGCAGTGGTGAGGGGGTGGAGAGAGCAGGGGGCGGCTGAGGAATCAGAGGAGGAGGACAGCAATGGGGGTGATGAAGATCCTGTGCCAGCAGATATGGCAGCCCTCTTCCCCATGGCAGCGGATATGTTGCAGTGCCTGCACAGGGACCCAAGGGTCAAACAGATGCGTGATCGGGAGGACATGTGGATCACCCTGATGCTGGACCCACGGCTGCAGCAGGAGGAGACCCTGTGCGCCAAATGAGGTAGTTGCAGTGGTCCCTGGTTCGGCGCTTGGAGGAAGCCTTCCCCCAGACTTCCCAACCCCCCTACTGTCACAGTCCAGCCAGCACAGCAGCAGGTGCCTGCGTCCTTCAGCAGCAGGCACCCATCAAACCTACTGTCTGTACACCACGCCGGTACAGCTGCCAACTTAGTAGGTGCCTGCAGCAGCATTTGGCTCTCAAAGCCAGAACCAGCGCCTGCCCGGGTGGCAGACTATATGGGGTCCTACAGTGGCCTTGAGAGCGACACCACTGTGGACCCCTTGGATTACTGGGTCAAGCACCTTGATATTTGGAACGAGCTGGAGCAGTACGCCCTGGAACTCCTTGCTTGACACCCTTCCAGCGTGTTGTCCGAAAGGTGCTTCAGTGCGGCCGGTGGCACCACGCACGTTCAAAAAATTTTGACAGCCGTGATATCAACACACTAGGTGCCATGGTAAACACAATTGCTGTGTAATTTGTTTGGAGGTGTCTGTGCTGTCAGAGTTGTGGGGAGGCCCCAACTGCGGCAGTACGACCGCTTCCTGGAACCTCTCCTAATTTTTTACTGAGTCGTAGTACCTACAAGTGCCATGGCAAACTATCTATGCTGCCTGCCAGACGTTACACTTCTTCTTCTCCTCCTGTCTCCTGCTGCCTGTGCTGCTCCCACCGCCAGGGTGCACCTACCTACTCCTCCTGCTGCTGCTCCTGTCTGTGGTACCCACCAACACCAGGGTCCACACAAAACTATTTCTTTTGCTGCCACCAGCTATTACGCCACTCCAATAGCTGCATCAACCTACTCATCCTGCTGCTGCTCCTGTCTGTGGTACCCACCAACACCAGGGTCCACACAAAACTATTTCTTCTGCTGCCACCAGCTATTACGCCACTACAATAGCCTGCCACCAGCTATCACGCCACTACAATAACTTTAATTTTTTGGAGATGTCTGAGCTGAAAACTTTGATGTCCCACTGGTGCGGTTGGACTTTGGACACAATGTAGGCTGTTAGACCGTCGACCACTGTCTGGAACCTAGTCCTCCTGACTCCTGACGTTAATTTACAGCCTTTTTTTTATTTCTATTTTAGGTCCACCAAATAATAAATTAGTGTTTCCCTTTAAAAAAAAGCATGCTCCGCGGATAATACGTTCGGATATCCGCGTTCACGGATATATGGGTATCTGGATCTGGATCAATTCGGATTTTAAAAAAGTACTATCCGAGTATCCCTGTTGGCCAGCCATCCCTGCCATTACATGTCTCCCACACTTGAAGTGGACATCAGTGCTGATGTACCTAACTTAGTACCCTGCTTCCATCTGCTCACCACGGAATGACGGAAAATCATCCTCTGCACTCACATTGCACACAGGGCAAAGTATTCCCAAACTGGAGATGGCCGCCACACTAACCTGCTAGGCTGGGTAATGGTGAAGTGGTGACAAGTTTTTTGGGAGTAGCTGTACTTAGACTCTCTAGATACTAGTTGCGTGTGGTCCAGTATTAGTCATGGAGAGAATCCGAAGACATAACAAAATACCTTTAATGACTAACTGTAGAATATTTTTTTGGATCAGAACCATACCTGATCCAGTTCTGAAATATGCCTGAAGAAGAAACTTAAAGTTTCGAAAGCTTGCAAAGAAATCTTGTACAGTACAGTTAGTTATTAAAGGCATCGCCTAAACAACTTTTGTTGTTATATCTTCGGATTCTCTAGATACTGACTGCAATGCAGCCCCTGCCATGGACACCCTCCTGGTACCCTGCATTACCCTGTAACAACTTGAGTGCCTGTCTTTGTAACAGTCAGGGAAAGGCTTAGACAAATGTCAACAAACGTGCATCACCCTCACGACTAAGAGGGTCCTCTACCTTGTTCTCTTGCTTTTAGACAATGAAAAACCAATTGCAGCTCCTATTTTCATTAGAGGTGCACCCCTAAACTAGTCTTTCAAAAAATGGAGTGCTCCCACTTGCTTAATCGGCACTGAACCTCTCTCTTGACCTTACACCACAGAGCCCGTGCATTATTTGATAAGTATATTACAATATGGAATGGAAAGATTAAATTGCTATTCAGTTGATGTAAAATGGTAGTATTCTATATTAACTTCCCTACTAATTATACACAGCGGTGCAAAGTCATTGAAAGATCCCCAAAATATATAATATTAGGAAGACCCACCTCCATCATAATAGCGCCATATCATGAAAGAGTGGATAAGCTGAAACTAAGAAAATCTCTCTGAAATGGAAAATATAGTTAATGTTCCAAATTACAGAAGTTCAGGCTTCTTTCAGTGCTATTCAGAGTCAGGGATGGAGTTCACCCCAAAGAACATGTTTGTGACTACTTGCATAGGTGAACTATTTACTCCCAATCGCCAGTTGGAAACTTTTGTCTAATAATGATCAGCATGACCTGAGTTGGTATGGCCAATAGAGACAGAACATTCACATTAGGATTGATGCTGAGTATAATTGGCCTTCTTAAAACAGAAGGTATTTGCTTTAAGTGAGCAACTGTGGTTTCCCATGGTGCATAACTCCCAAATGTGCAAATAAGCTCTTTATGCCCCTTAATAAAGGCTCACATCGAGAACCTCTGGTGCAGGGCCAGGCCGAGACAGAGGTGGGAGAGACTCCAGCCTCAGGGTGCAGTGTAGGAGGGGGCGCACAACTCACTCAGCTATCATTCCCTTATTGTGTTTGAAGCAAAGAGAAAAAAGAAAAGGGGATACATGATAGTGTCCGCAAGCTAGATAACTAGAAATTAAGGTGCTGGGGGGGCCCTAGGGTGCATCTTAGTCTAATAGCAATCAGTGTGTGACGGCTGGGGGGGGGGGGGGGAGTAATGGAGGGGCGCACTTTATTGCCTCAGCCTTGGGTGCTGGAGGACCTTGTTCTAGCTCTGCCCTTGTGTATAGCAACAGCTACCCAACATGCATACAGCCTGTATCAATCTTTATGATCCTCATTAGTGCATGGCAGTGATACATTTATTCAAAATACATGGATTTGTGAACACTTCCATGCACTTTGCCATTTGCTATGGAGGTATAATCATTTTTTTTCAAAGTTTGGCTTTAAAAAAAAGCTTCCTGTCACATCTGAGGAATACAAACTGATTATATTATGATGGAAAAAAAGTCACATAGGGCCATATGCAATTCAATTTTTCACCTGAGTTATCTCCTAGGAGATAATTTTCATCTTCTCTCTTTAAACTCATTTTCAGCATTTTACAATTGGAATTGTACCCAAAAGTTGGTGAATAAGTACTATTACATTTTTTGGTTTTGAGTATTCTACGGGCGGCGGCAAAGTGGCTCCCCCCGAGCAGCGTAACGTCGACCGGCGGCGGCACCTGGGGATGGGGGACCGATTAGTCGGGGATCATGCGCAGGTATGCGCGTGCATCCGCCGGCATTAGGCTCTGCCCACCCGCGACGTCAACCCGCTGGCCAATTAGAAGTGCCGGCGGGTTGTAAATACCTGATCTCGCCGCAACTACGCGTATAATTCACTTTGCTAAGCTAACAAAGTGTATTATACTGGCTGCCTCCTCCCCTGGTGGTCCCAGCAGTGCTGGGCCGAAATTCCGCATGAGCGTAACTACGCATCGTAATTCAATGCAAATTTACGCGTAAGCGCTACGCATAACTTACGGTCTTACGCGTAATTATTTACGTGTAAGCAGTAAAGTGGTATTGAAATTACGCTGTCTACCGTAATTGCTAGGTATACGTAATTTTACGAAGACTTACGTGTCATTTTACGAGTAATTACTAACGTAAAAACTCCCCTTTTCTAAGAGTAGCCCAACAGTCAACATCCTAAGCAACCAATAGTATCTTCTTCCGCCCTTCAGTATATAAGCGTACGTTTTGATGCATACAAATGATGTGTACGCAATAGCTGTCACATTGACGGCTATTGCGTACACATCGTCCGTATGCGTCAAAAAGTACGCATTAATGGGTATTACGGCACTACGCGTAACATCGTAGCGTAAGCGCCCACATTACGGTATCCTTACGCGTAACTGCGTAAGTTAACGCGTAATTACAGTGATGAACCGTAGATAATTTCCTACGCCGTAACCGCGTAATAGCGTAAAATTACGCGTAATGATCCGTAAGCGTAGATTTTTCCATTACGACCAACACTGGGTCCCAGTGATCGAGTGACCACCAGGGAAGGAGGCAGCTCTTCTAGTAATCACAGAAGCACACTGATCCTGCCCCCTGATCACCCACAGCACCCCTCAGACCCCCCCCCCCCCCCCCCAATCACCCTCTCAGACCAGTTTGCACCCAATCACCCCCCTAATCACCCATCAATCACCCCCTGTCGCTATCTGTCAACGCTACCCTTTAGATTAGGTCCTAAACTGCCCCCTGGGGGCTCCTGATCACCCCCCCACACCCTCAGATCCTTCCCAGACCCCCTACCTGTGTACTGTATACATCTATTCTCCCCTGTAATCATCCACTGATCACCTGTCAATCACCTGTCAATCACCCATCAATCACCCCCTGTCAACACCTGTCACAGTCACCCATCAGATCAGACCCTAACCTGCCCCTTGCGGGCACCTGATCACCCGCCCACACCCTCAGATCGCCCGCTGACCCACCCTCAGATCACCTCCCAGTGCATTGTTTACATCTGTTCTCCCCTCTAATCACACCCTGATAACCTATCAATCACCCTGTCACCACCTGTCACTTCTACCCATCAGATCAGACCCTAATCTTCCCCTTGCGGGCACCCAAACACCCACCCACACCTTCAGATCGCACTCAGACTCACTCCCCGATCACCTCCCCAGTGCATTATTTACATCTGTTCTCCCCTCTAATCACCCACTGATCACCCATCAATCACCTTTCAATTAGCCCCTGTCACCACCTGTCACTGCTACCCATCAGATCAGACCCTAATCTTCCCCTTGTGGGCACTCAATTACCTGCCCACACCCTCAAATCGCCCTCAGACCCCCCTCTGATCACTTTGCCATTGCATTGCTTGCATCTATTGTCCCCTCTAATCAAACCCTGATCACCTATCACTCACCCCGTCACCACCTGTCACTGCTACCCATCAGAACAGACCCTAATCTGCCCCTTGTGGGCACCCAATCACCCACCCACACCCTCAGATCACCCTCAGCCCCCCCCCCCATCACCTCCCCAGCGCATTGATTTCATCTATTCCCCCCTCTAATCACACCCTGAGACACCCATCAATCACCTCCTGTCACCACCTGTCACCCCCTATCACACCTACCCATCAGATTAGGCCCTAATTTTCCCCGTGTGGGCTCCTGATCACTCGGCCAAACCATCAGGTCCCCCTCAGACCCCCTTCTGATCACCTCCCTAGTGCATTGATTGCATCTATTCTCCACTTTAATCACCCAGAGACACCCATCAATCAGGCCCTCTTCTGATCACCCAGCCAAACCCTCACCCGCCCCACCGCAGTGACAGAATTTTTTTTTTCTGATCACTGCAAAAAACACTGTACAATAACTGTGGCGCTGTAAAGATCAGTTTTGATTTTTTTTGTTTATCAAAACTCAGTGACCACAGCCTTCTACTTCACAAGTACTCCCTTTTGCTAGGTAGGTTCTCTTTTTCCTGGGTAGTCTCAGAGGAATACCCCCTAAATTCAGCAGTCCACCAGGCACGTGCAGAGGGAGGGGCTCTGGGTGCTCTAGCACCCCCCTTTTTGTTACAGAGGTCATGTGGGCCCTTCACCCAGACTTCTTCCTTAGTTGCTCAGGGCAGGGGGAAGGGAGAAATTTTCCCTCAGGCTGCCTTCCTTTCATTTCATTAGGGCCAGGATTGGTGTTCACTTACTGCTGCACACTCTTCTCTCAGTCATTGTTGCTGCCAGATGAGTGCAGAAGACTTGCAGGGAGCTAGCTGAGCTGAACTCCTGCTTCCTTCCCTTCATGTCCCCTCGTATTTCAGCCGTTTCTATAACTCCGCCCCCTGATCTCAAGTTTCCCGTTCAGAAGCTGCAGGATGCATGCCCAGCACACAACTGTTGCTGCAGTGCTGACTGAGTCAGAGCCACCAAGCAAGGGGATCGTGCAGGAACACAAGTCACACCACAGTAAGGTGACACAGAGAGAAGAGCGAGTGTCTGTAGCTGCTACTCTGTCAGGAAATGCAGGCATGTGGTGCAATGTTTGTGTACAGTATATTTGGCATTATAGGGAGATACTGGGGGGAGGATAGTGGCTGCACTATGGTTGGCAGTGGCATCAGTAATTAGTCAATTTATTAACTGCAGAAGGATTTCCCCAAACCTCTCCCTCACCACTGAAGTTGTAGCTGATATTGTATGTAACACTAGGCAATCACTGTCTCATCATTTAGAAGTTCTTTACTAGCTGCAAAGAGCAGGAAAGTCCTGGATGCAGAGAGGAGGGGAGGCCTGGCTGCTGGGAGAGGAGGCCTGGAGGAACAGAGTGCACAGGCAGGAACACTGAAGAGGAGGAAGAGCCTCATCTGACATCACATAGATATCTGGCAGACAAGCTGTGACATTCAGTTCACACAACACATCAAAGTCCTCTCTGCATTGTATCTTCCTCCCCTTCCTTTTGAGCCAGTGCTGAGCCTTAAAGAGATACTGTAACCTCAAAAAGATCCCCTGGGGGGTACTTACCTCAGGTGGGGGAAGCCTCAGGATCCTAATGAGGCTTCCCACGCCGTCCTCTGTCCCACGGCGGTCTCGCTGCAGCCCTCCGAACAGCCGCCGACAGACCAGACTGTTGATTCAATATTTACCTTTGCTGGCTCCAGCGGGGGCGCTGTGGCTGCTTTCGGCTCCGAAGTAGACGGAAATACCCAATCTCAGTCGGGTCTGCTCTGCTGCGCAGGCACCGGAGTCTTGCGCCTGCGCAGTAGAGCAGACCCGACGGCGATCGGGTACTTCCGCCTACTTCGGAGCTGACAGCCGCAAGAGCGCCTGCGCAGGAGGCGGGAAGGTAAATATTTACATCACCGCTGTACGGAGGGCTGCAGCAAGACCCCCAAGGGACAGAGGACGGCGTGAGAAGCCTTATTAGGATCCTGAGGCTTCCCCCTCCCGAGGTTAATACCCCCAGGGGAATTTTTGAGGTTACAGATTCTCTGTAAGGTGGCCACACACTTGTTAGATTAGCAGCAGATAGATCATCAGATATATTTCTGATCTATCTGATGTGTTTAGGAACATTTTTTACTAGGAACAGATTTCCAATAGGTTTCAGTATGAAATCTATTGAAAATCGATCTGATGGCATTTGTTTGCCAATGCAAAATGTTAAGCCATCTCAACCGGTCCAACTAGATTTTCCATCATGTCAGATCGATTGAAATCGATCGAAATCGGCTGCAAATCGATCGATCAGGCAATCGGCTGAGTGTATGGGCCCCTTTATGGTTTCACAAAAGATGTCTTCACCTGTTACAGGTTTTGGAGGGAAACATAAGGACTCATTCCCATTTGGGGCAATTTGCCGAGTTTCCCAGGACATGATTTCAGACATGGAATTGCGGCTTATTGAAATCAATAGGCTGCTTCCAAATTCTCATGTGGGGGAAAAACAGTGCCAGCTGCATTTATTTGCATACCACATCCATCTCCATAGCTGTGGCAGCACGGTGGCATAGCCATTAGCACTCTTGCCTTGCAGCGCTGGGTCCTGGGTTGAAATGCCAGCCAGGGCACTATCTGTAGGGAGTTTGTATGTTCTCCCCGTGCCTATGTGGGTTTTCTCTGGGCACTCCAGTTTCCTCCCGCATCCCAAAAACATACAGATAAGTTAATTAGCTTCTTTCTAAAAAAAAATGGCCCTAGACTACAATGGACACGACTATGGACATCTTCTGCAGCGCTTCATGCAGAAGATGTCGGCACTATATAAATACTAAATAACAATTCCTGCAGTACTCGCTGGCTGTCACCGACAGATGTGGGACCCAGGTGCCAGCAAGATTGAGGAACTTCCAAGAAGCTCTCACGGCTGCCAGAGGAAGCAACATGCAGTGTGACAGAGGGGCACAGAGGGGATGGTGTGGGAGAGGCCACCTGACTGCTGACTACTACTTGCTGGCACTGTTTCGGGGAAGAGGGGGGTCAGTTATTGGAAGAAGATGCTGCTGCAGGGGAAAGGGGGGGGCGAGGCCCTTTTTTTTAAATTCAAGCACCCCCCACTGAAGAATCCTCTGCACGGCCCTGCAGTCCACCATAGCAAAAAAGGGGTATTCCGCTGAAGAGGCCACCGAGATTCTGGCCCAGTGGAGTGAGTGCGATTTTGGAAGCCTCATCCGACGAATCATCTGGGTCAGAATATGAACCGGTGAACAGCAGTGGCTCTCTGACCAATAGCAATGACAAGGTTGAGTTCCCGGATAGAGCCAGGCGTACCACACCCCATGTCCCTGGACCGCAGGATCAGACTCAAGGGTAGCAGAGTGGTGCTAGCACTGATCCGAGTTTTCTTGGTGAGGCATGCACCAGCAGCGTAGCATCTCCTGGACCTAGCACCAGTACTGCCGTAGACCCTGGTGAAGTGGTGAGCACCAGCATTGTAGTAGAAACTGGTTCGGTGGCACGTGCATTAAGACCCGAGTCGCAGCCACCAGCAAAACGGGCCCGTACTACACATAGTCTCCCAGAGGTGCTGGCAAATCCCAATTGGCAATCCCTTGGTTCCGCCACACCCGTACTTCCCCCTTTCACTGCCCAGTCTGGAGTCCAGGTGGAGACAGATAATCTAGGATCAGCCCTAGACTTTTTTCATCTGTTCTGCACTATGGATCTCTATGACTTAATTGTGGCTGAGACCAACCGTTATGCCCCACAATACGCAACCACCAATCCAAGAAGCTACTATGCCCAGCCTTTTCGGTGGAAACCACTCAAAGTTTCCAAAATTAACATTTTTTGGGCCTTCTCCTTAACATGGGTGTAGTCAAAAAGAATGTATTGTGGTCTTATTGGTCTACGCACTCAATACATCACATGCCCATGTTCTCTGCTGCCATGTCCAGGCCACAATTTGAGAACATCCTGCGCTTCCTGCATTTCAGTGCCAATACAACCTGTCATCTAAGATGCCACCCTGCTTATGACCGGTTCCACAAAATTCGGCCCCTCATAGACCACCTGTCATCAAAATTTGCAGATGGTTATACTCCTGAACAGTCATTTTGAGGCATTTGGTTTCCAGACTACTCCTCACGGTTTTGGGCCCCTAAAATGCCTTAGCGCACCTAGGCTGCAAAAAAGTGTCACACATGTGGTATCGCCCTACTCAGGAGAAGTAGTATAATGTGTTTTGGGGTGTATTTTTACACATGCCCATGCTGTGTGGGAGAAATATCTCTGTAAATGGACAATTGGGTGTAAAAACATTATATTATATTTCTCCCACCCAGCATGGGTATATGTAAAAATACACCCCAAAACACATTATACTACTTCTCCTGAGTACGGCGATACCACATGTGTGACACTTTTTTGCAGCCTAGGTGCGCTAAGGGGCCCAATGTCCTATGAGTACCTTTTGGATTTTACAGGTCATTTTGAGGATTTTGGATTCTAGACTACTCCTCACGGTTTAGGGCCCCTAATATGCCAGGGCAGTATAGGAACCCCACAAGTGACCCCTTATTAGAAAGAAGACACCCCAAGGTATTCCGTTAGGTGTATGATGAGCTCATAGAAGATTTAATTTTTTGTCACAAGTTAGTGGAAAATTACACTTTGTGAAAAAAAAAAAAAACAATACAACTCAATTTCCGCTAACTTGTGACGAAAAATAAAATCTTCTATGAACTCACCATGCTCCTAACGGAATACCTTGGGGTATTTCTCCCACCCTGCATGGGTATGTGTAAAAATACACCCCAAAACACATTATACTATTTCTCCTGAGTACGGCAATACCACATGTGTGACACTTTTTTGCAGCCTAGGTGCGCTAAAGGGCCCAAAGTTCTATGAGCACCTTAAGGCTTTACAGGGGTGCTTAGAATTTAGCACCCCCCAAAATTCCAGGACAGTAAACACACCCCATTTTGGAAAGTAGACAGCCCAAAGTATTCAGAGAGGGGCATGGTCAGTCTGTGGCAGATTTCATTTTTTTTTTTTGTCACAAGTTAGCAGAAATGGAAACTTTTTTTATTTTTATTTTTTTGTCACAAAGTGTCATTTTCCGCTAACTTGTGACAATAAAATAAAATCTTCTATGAACTCACCATGCCTCTTAGTGAATACATTGGGATGTCTTCTTTCCAAAATGGGGTCAATTCTAGCACCTCATGAAACATGACAGGTGCTCCGAAAAGTCAGAGATGCTTCAAACTGGGGAAATTCACTTTTTGCACCATAGTTTGTAAACGCTATAACTTTTACCCACACAAAAAAAAATCCAATAAGTGTCTATTTATCAAAGACATGTAGCACAATAAATTTAGACAAAAATGTACATATTCATTTTTACTTTATTTGAAAAATGTCAGCACAGAAAGTTAAAAAAAAATCATTTTTTTTGACAAAATTTATGTCTTTTTTGATGAATATAATAAAAACTAAAAATCACAGCAGCAATCAAATAGCACCAAAAGAAGGCTGTATTAGTGACAAGAAAAGGAGGTAAAAATAATTTAGATAGTAGGTTGTATGACCGAGCAATAAACCGTTAAAGCTGCAGTGGTCTGAATGGAAAAAAAGTGTCTGGTGTTTTAAAGAGGAACTCCAGCCTAAACAAACATACTGTCATTAGGTTACATTAGTTATGTTAATTAAAATAGATAGGTAATATAATCTCTTACCCACACTGTTTTAAAAGAACAGGCAAATGTTTGATTTCATGATGGCAGCCATCTTTTTGGTTGAAGGAGGTGACAGGGAGCATGAGACACAGTTTCAATGGTCCTGTGTCCTGAGCACCTCTCCCAGTTGCTAGGCAACGTGAATAACAACATAGGAAATCCCATCATGCTCTGCACAGCATCAGGGAAAAAAAGCCCGGGCTTTTTTTCTTTGATGGGTGGAGCTTAGCTAAAAATGCAGCTAAAAATGATGTTTTGGTAAGAAAAACAAAGTTCTGATGCTGTGAAACTGTTAAGGAAACACCAAGCCTTTTCAGTTCTGCTGAGTACATTTTTAGTCCGGAGGATCACTTTAAGGCTGCAGTCCTTAAGTGGTTAAAAAGCAAAGTTGGAAAAATATCACTTGAGGGGGAAAACTCAGGAGAAAACGTGAATTGCATATGGGCCCTAGTCAGAAGTTACCTAGACTAAAAATGATGTCGTGATACAATCCAAAGTTCAAGATGTAAAATGTTCAAAGACTAATGGTGAAATTTCGATTTGTTTTTGAATGCAGATCTATTACATACATTCCAACTCTGCATGGATAAATTGTATACCCACTGGCCAAGAAACAAAACATACATTTTATTTCTTAAAATCAACTGCAGTAACAGCTGCAGTTCACATTTTCCATAAGTCAAATTAAATGTAATTATAATTTAAACAAACTCTACTGTAAACCACCTGTCCAGCTGTGAGCAGCTGTGTTAAGTTGCCTGCAAGGTAGCTATAAACCGTTTGGCAAATACAGTATTTACCCATATTTCACATCAATAATTTTCAAAATGTTTCTTTTTTTCTCTGATTTAGCTTTTCCATGCAAACATTAAAGGTCAAGTGGACCTAAAATACAAGTCATCTGAATTACCACTGCTCTTTGTGCTGAATATCTTGGCAACATTTGCACTCGTGCAAATTTAACTTGGATTCATAAAAAAATAAAATAAAAATAAAATAAAAAAGCCCTGTACACATGCTAGCTTCCCATGTCTACAATAATTTGTGATCAGATTAGTTGACATTTAAGTGTCCATACAGCTGTTCTACCACATTAATTTGCCATCATAGATGCCTACATGATACAGGGCAAACAAGTACTATTGTATTTCAATGGTCTAACTTGTATCTTCCTTCCCTCTGTCTCCATAGGACAGAACAGAGTTGATCAGCTGTAGCTTAGCAGCATGTCTGTACATTACTGTACTTATTCAAGCAGGAACATCTTAGGATCCTTAGAGACAAGACATCCCATTTTTCTTCAGTATATGCCAAAATTGTGCACCAGTAATCTATTAAGGCAGGGCTTTGCATATTAACTGTAGAAAAAAAAAAGTCTTTGCCCCTCCCACCAACATTTGTGTTTCTGTTGGTGATACCTACAATTGGTGATATTTACAGGGAATAGCATAAATGATTCAGGTGAAGGGTTCTGCAGTAGTGTTGATCGTAATGGGTAATTTCCTGTTCGTTCATTATTGCAATTATTGTGATTGTAAGTGGATGGGTGTATGTCTTTTAGAGATGGCCCGAATGCAACCACCTACCTACGTGAGCTCCTGCCGTGTCACTGTGCCTGTCCGGTACCTGTCTGTGTGTGACAGGTGCACATTGTAATACCCATCACTGCATATAACTACTACCTTTTGTTCACTTCAGTGCACCCACCTACCTACGTGAGCGCACGCAGTGTCACTGTGCCTGTCCGGTACCTGTCTGTGTGTGACAGGTGCACATTGTAATACCCATCACTGCATATACCTACTACCTTTTGATCACTTCAGTGCACCTACCTACCTATGTGAGCGGGCGCAGTGCCACTGTGCCTGTCCGGTACCTGTCTGTGTGTGACAGGTGCACATTATAATATCTATCACTGCATATACCTACTACCTGTTGTTCACTTCAGTGCAACCACCTACCTACGTGAGCGCACGCAGTGTCACTGTGCCTGCTCAGTACCTGCGTGTGTGTGTGTGACAGGTGCACATTTGTAATACCCATCACTGCATATACCTACCTGTTGTGTTCAGCGCACCCACCTACCTACGTGAGTGCACGCAGTGTGATATACTACTCCGTGCATACCTGTTAACTGCACCTGTGTGACTGCACATTGCATTACTCAAGTCAGTGCATACCTTTCACTTCATACCCCCCCCCCCCCCCCGATATGGACAAAACGGACAAAGCAGGTAGAGGCAGAGGTAGAGGCAGACCCATAGGAAGGCCACTCGGCAGCTCTGTGCGAGGTCGTGGTGATGTGATTTCGTGTGGCCCTGGACCAAAGTACTGTGCTCAGAAGAAGGCACGTACCATCAACTCCCAAGATTGTCAGGACGTAGTTGACTATTTAACACAGAACACCTCATCTTCGGCAGCCACCAGTGCTACTCCAAGTACCACATCCACTACATTTTACAGTTTGCATGAGTTATTTTGGTGGGGAAATCACTGATGCACAGATATTATTGTTACAACCAGATGAAGGCGCTAAGGCCCCGTTCACACTTGCGGTTCGAGTCCGCAAGTGTCCCGGGGTCCGGGGGCCGCAAAGAGACCGTACGGGTCTCAAAGTTGCCACCAGTTGCGGATCCGGAATGTATCAGTTCCGGCTACAATAAAGTAGCCGAAACTAGATACATTGCAGTGCCAGAAAGGCACCGCAAGCATGGGGGATACCGGCGTGTAGTCCGGGCCCCCCAAGTGGCATAGCAACGGTGCTGGAAGCATCCGGTCCTATTGCCAGTGTGATGAGAAACATCCGTTTCTCATTGCACAGCATGGCCGCATGTTCGGGTCAGGATCGGGCCCGGGTGAGTGGGACGGATGACCGGACCCGAAAAATAGCGCATGTTGGAAAAGTGTCCGGAGTCCGGATCCGATCCGGCTCCGTTCTGTACGGAACGTACACATGTGAACGTCCGCATAGACTTTGCATTGCTATGCGGAACGTACGTTCCGTTTGTACAGTATATGGTCCGGATCCGATCAGGCGGATCCAGACAGCGAACGCTAATGTGAACCAGGCCTAAGCAAGTTACACCACCTCATATGTCTGAGTTAGGCGACACTATGGACATAACATGTGAGGAGGAGGATGATGAAGTACCTGCTGTTGGTGCAGTTTTGGAGGTGTCTGAGGCAAACGAAGCTGGGTAGGATGATTAAGATGATGACGATGATACAGATCCCACGTATGTTCCCAATAGAGAAGATGAACAGGGGGACAGTTCAGAGGGGGAGTCAGAGAGGAGTAGGAGGAGACAAGTTCCTGAAAGAAGCAGGGGAAGCTCGTGGTCAGAAACAGCTAGTGGCAGTGTCCGGCGCCATGTATCGCCACCTATGTACAGCCAGCCAACATACCCTTCAATGTCAGCTGCTGATGTCACCATAGTGCCATCACCCCAGGGGAGCTCAGCGGTTTGGAAATTTTTTTATGTGTCTGCCTCAGTTCGGAGCAATGCTATCTGTTCTCTCTGCCTCCAAAAATTGAGCCGTGGAAAGGCCAACACCCACGTAGGGACAAGTGCCTTACTAAGGCACATGGAGAAAAGGCACAAACTGCAATGGGAAAAAGCAGCACACAAAAGAAAAGCCACCCTCCTACTCTTCCTCCTTCAGGTGCATCATCTTCAGCCGCTTTCTCCCTTGCATCTTCACAGCCACCCTTCTCCACTCCGCCTCTGACCTTGAGCGGTTCCTGCTCCTCTGCCTACAGCAGCCAGGTGTCTGTGAAGGAAATCTTTGAGCGGAAGAAGCCAATTTCTGCCAGTCACCCCCCATGCCCGGTGTCTGACAGCTGGCTTGGCGGAGCTGTTAGCTCACCAGCTGGTATGGTAACATGGTGGACTCTGAGGCCTTCCGTAAATTTGTGGCCATTGGGACACCACAGTGGAAGATGCCAGGCCGCAATTATTTCTCTAAAAAGGCGATACCCAAACTGTACCATGAAATTGAGAGGCAAGTCGTGTCATCTCTGGCACACAGCAATGGGTCAAGGGTCCACCTGACCACGGATGCCTTGTCTGCCAAGCACGGTCAGGGCAGGTACATTACTTACACAGCCCATTGGGTCAACCTGGTGACCGCTGGCAAGCAGGGAGTATGTGGCTGTGCAGCGGACCAACTTGTGACACCTCCACGGCTTGCAGGCAGGCCTCCTGCCACCTCCCCTCCTCCTACTACATCATCTTCACTGTCGTCATCCTCCTCCTCCTTGGCTGAGTGTCAGTTCAACTCTACTGGTGCTGCCATTTCCTCTTAAGCTACACAGCCCCAGCTCCCCGGGGCCTAGGCTGCATGCCAGGTACGATGGTGTCATGCCATCTTAGACATGTCTTGCCTCAAAGTGGAGAGTCACATTGTAGCAGCTTTCCTGGCTGCTCTTAACAGGAGCATCAGTGGCCCACCCCGCACCAGCTGGAGATTGGCAACGTGGTGTGTGACAACGGCAGCAATCTCATTTCCGTTTTGAATTTGGGAAAGCTGATACATGTACCCCTGCATGGATGGCACATGTGCTGGATCTAGTCATTCAAAGATTTATGTTAAAGTACCCAGGCTTAGAGGACGTCCTGAAGCAGGCCAGGAAGTTGTGTGGGCATTTCAGCCGGCCATGGCACACTTTGCCGAGATTCAGAGGAGAAACAAGTTGCCAGTGAGGCGCCTCATTTGCGATAGCCCGACTCACTGGAATTCGACCCTCCTTATGTTCTTTCGCCTGCTAGAACAGGAGAAAGCCGTCAGCCAGTACCTCTACAACTACAGTAGAAGGACACAGTCTGGGGAGATGGGGATGTCCTGGCCCAACAACTGGACACTGATGCGAAGTGCATGCAGGCTCATGCGGCCATTTGAGGAGGTGACCAACCTGGTGAGTCGCAGTGAAGGCACCATTAGCGACTTGATCCCGTACACTTACTTCCCGTGTATAGAGTGGTGGATCAAGCTGTGGATGAGCATGAAGAGTAACAGTCACGGGAGGAAGCGTTGTGGGATCAATTTGCATCAGAACCAGATGTTTCCTCAACACCTGCGGCAGCACCGAGAGGGGAAGAGGAGGAAGAGTCATGTCTGGAAGAGGAGTCAGATGATGAGAAAGGTGTTTCTTTGGAGGAGGAGGAGGAGGCAGCGGCAGAAGAACAACCGCAGCAGGCGTCGCAGGGGGCTTGTGCTGCTCAATGTTCCCCTGGTATTGTTCGTGGCTGGAGGGAGGAGGAGGACTTACCTGACATCACTGAGGAAGAGCAAGAGGAGATGGATAGTACGTCTGGATGCAACTTTGTGCAGGTGGCATCTTTCATGCTGTCCAGCCTGTTGAGGGACCCCCGTATAAAAAGAAACTCAAGGGGAATGAGCTGTGCTGGGTGGCCACGCTACTAGACCCTCGGTATAGGCACAAAGTGGCGGACATGGTAACAACTCACCTGAAGGCAGAAAGGATGCAGCACTTGCAGAGCAAGCTGGCAAATATGCTTTACAATGCGTTTAAGGGTGATGTCCCAGCACAACGCAATAAAGGTACAATTGCCAGTAATCCTTCTCCCATGTCCATGTAGGCAAGGACAGGACGCTCCAGCGATCTCATGGTGATGCCAGACATGCGGACACTCTTTAGTCCAATGCCTCGCCTTAGCGCTTCCGGATCCACCCTCCACCAATGCCTGGACCGGCAGGTAGCCAACTACCTGGCCTTAAGTGTGGATTTAGACACTGTGAGCAATGATGACCCCTTGGACTACTGAGTTTGCAGGCTTGACCTGTGGCCAGAGCTGTCCCAATTTGCCATCCAACTTCTGTCTTGCCCTGCCTCACAAAGGACCTTCAGCGCAGCTGGAGGTATTGTCACTGAGAAGAGAAGTCGTCTAAGTCACAAAAGTGTTCAGTACCTGACCTTTATCAAAATGAATGAGGCATGGATCCCGGAGGGTTACTGCCCGCCCCAAGACTAAGTCAGTCCCCACACACAGCATCTCTGCCTGAACGCTCTGTGACTGCCTGTCCCAAGATTAACCCGCTCCCCACACCTCTGCCCGCAGGCCGGTTGACTGCCTTCTCCACCACCACCAACAGGGTCCAGGACTCCAGGTGGATTCCTGAATTTTTAAAGCTGCATCTAGCAGCGGCCGCTATATTAATCTTTCTGGTGTGTGTACATGCCTGCCTAACTGCAGCTGCAACATAAAAAAAAAAGGCATGCCAATTCCCCTTTGTGATCATTACCTTGCCGCGGTGAAGGGGCTTGCATATCACAATGAAGAAATGATTCGGGGGGGGGGAGGCACACCTAAGGTAATAAGGTCGTTGCTTCATTGTGGACAGACCGAATTGGATCAGCTGGACAGTCACTGTTGTTCTATCATTGAGCTACCACAACCTGGCGACCATATGGGCTTGAAAACCGCCACGGCCTGCACTCTGGCCATAGTGCGCACCAGTCCAGCACGGCCGTCACTACACAAACAGCTGTTTGCGGTGCGTTACACAGTGAGTTTGGTGTGTCAGTGTGAAGCAGTACTCTAATTACACTCCCTGATTGATGTATACACATGCTAGATGTTTTAAAGCACTTTAGGCCTGCAATTTACCATTCAATGTGATTTCTGCCCTTAAAACGCTGCTTTGCGTCCAATCCAGATTTTTCCCCGGGACTTTTGGCATCTATCCCACTCCGCCATGCCCCCCTCCAGGTGTTAGACCTCTTGAAACATCTTTTCCATCACTTTTCTGGCCAACATAAATGTTTCTAGTTTTCAAAGTTCGCCTCCCCATTGAAGTTGATTGCGGTTCGCGAAAGTTTGCGCGAACCAAACTTTTGCGGAAGTTCGCAAACCCGGTTCGCGAACCGAAAATCAATGTTTTGCATTGCAATGGGATGTGGCAGAAGCATCACATACCCACTGCAATGCAGAACCAGCCTCAAGCAAAATCACACTGTTGGCCAATTATCTAGAATGTCTGTCCTTGGCACAAATTGAAATCTGCAAACCATACTGTATGGATTTTTGAGAATTGGGCTATACATTTAAATTTGTATTTAAGGCTACTGGATAAGTAGAGGGAGGGAACATATAAAAGTAGAATCAAAATAGGTTTGTCTGCAATTTTGAAGCATACACAAACATAGCAGCACAGTGGATTTATTTTAGTTAAGATGGGTCGTGTAGAGTTCTTTGTACAAGCACAGGTACCACTAACGCAATCTTTTTTTATTGGCACCTAAGCATTACTGTTATTCTCCTTTTAATTTTTGTCTTAAAGAGAACCCGAGGTGTGTTTAAAGAATGTTATCTGCATACAGAGGCTGGATCTGCCTATACAGCCCAGCCTCTGTTGCTATCCCAAACCCCACTAAGGTCCCTCTGCACTCTGCAATCCCTCATAAATCACAGCCGTGCTGTGAGGCTGTGTTTACATCTGTAGTGTCAGTCTCAGCTGCTCCCCCACCTCCTGCATAGCTCCGGTCCCTGCCCCCGTCCCTTCCCTCCAATCAACAGGGAGGGAAGGGATGCAGGCGGGGACTGGAGTTCTGCAGGAGGCGGGGAGAGCAGCAGACTGACACTATAGAGATAAACACAGCCAGCTCTGACAAGCTGTTTGTCAGCAGCGTGGCTGTGATTTGTGAGTGATTGCAGAGTGCAGGGGGACCTTAGGGGGTTTGGGATAGCAACAGAGGCTGGGCTGTATAGGCAGATCCAGCCTCTGTATGCAGATAATATTCTTCAAACCCACCTCGGGTTCTCTTTAAGGCTTCAATACTAAAGCCACAGTTGCCCAATAGAGTTGTACCAAATCCATTTTCCCCCAACTAGATCATACAGGGATATATGGCCAATTATATAAAACTCACAAAATGAAACTTCAACGTACTTGTAAAAGATTAGTTTGCTTCCTAAAAATATATAGAGTGCTGTTATAAGCCAACTAGCATTATGTGGTGTCTGCAAAGATTATGGAGTGTCAACTAAGACTTCTTTTCCATGGGCAGCTGAAGGCAGTGAATTCACTGCCTGTCAGCTGCTCCTATTCACTGACTAGGCACTTGACAGCGTTTATCACGGGTGGTGTGGACAGGCTACCCCCTACATGGAGTTGCATCTGAAGCATGATGGTTGCAGTCTTTAGACATGACACAAGATGGTTTTTGACCGCCAGGTAATGCCACAGCCCGCATGTTAAATGTGACAACTGTGGTGTCACCAAATGCTGCCATGTAATTGCAGCTGAATGGTTCTTGTGTCCATCAGGCTGAACTGCCAACAAGTCCCATGAAATAAAAAGCCTAAATTGTGAGGTGATGATTAGACACCTTTCTCATTATAAAAACATGGCCATGACTAATAGATAGGAGTTGAACCAAAGGTTGGACCTCTAGATGCCTTTTCGATGACAAGGCAATGAAAAGTGAAACTAGGGATGCTCTACATCAAAACTTAAAAACAGCTCTCTGATTGGCCTGTCCAAAGCTACACACAATTTGCAATATATTTGTGGGCTAATCAGTAACATTTGCATCTTATTGGCTATTGCTAATAGGCAACTTAGTATTCCTAAAGCTAATGATAAGAAATCTTTACCATATCATATGTAAAAATATGACGAAAAACAAAAATTTGGCAAAAGCTTGAAATAGCACTGCTAATCCGTTTTTGCATTTTTGAATAAGCTAAAAAATTGTGTGCTGTATTGAGGGAGGAAAAAAAAATCTGTCAAAACATAAGGCAAGGTCAGTTATTTGTAATGATATATTAGTGGCAGGAGGAATGGGCATCAAACTGTGTTTAAATGCCAAATATTTGCAAGCTTCAAATCTAGTGGACTACTAACACAACTTACAATGTATTTTGTTTAGCTAAATAAAATATATTGGCATGAAACATGATGTTCTTTATGATAATGAATTGGGGGGAGGGGGGCATAAAAAACAAAAACTTTTTTAAGTGTAATCCATGAAAATGCTTAATGTTTCCCATGATACAGGCTATTAAAGATGGAAGCAGGACATTTGAGTGCTGGAGGCATGGCACTGCATTAGGGGCCCATACAAATTTTGGCTATAGGGGAATATTTGCGTGCCCAGTAAAATAGCAGGTGGCAGGCCTGCCCAGTGCCCACTATGCAAACTGAGACTAAAAGTAGCAGGTACTTTTATCTGGTGCCTCTGACACCCATATTTACCCCTACAGCTGCAATCTGTACAGACACCTATGGCAGTGCCCAAACTTCTGTGGCGGCCACATTTTTTGCAGCATATACTGTATATCGTCGGGTTTGCAGTAAGGGGCGGTTAAGGTAAAAAGCATGGGTGGGGAGTCTTTTAAGGTTAGGCATTGCTCTGGGGGATTGGTTAGGGCTAGGCATCAGTGGAGGGGGTCAGTTAGGGTTAGGCATTGGAGTGGCGGATGGTTACAGTTAGGCATTAGCAGGCAGGTTGGGGTTAGACATTGATGGGGGTTAGGCATCAGTAGGTGGGATATGGTTAGGCATTGTCGGGAGATGGTTAAGGTTAGTCATCAACAGGAAGGTTTTTTTTTCTTCATAGCAATGCATTGTGAAAAAGCTTTCAGTTAAAACACTTCTATTGGTAACTGAGCCATAGGAAAACATGGTCATTACTTTTAAAATCAGTTGTCCTTTCAGTCATAACTGAGAGCAACAGATTACCATATATACTCGCATATAAGCCGATTCTTGTATAAGCCGAGCTATCCACTTTTCCCACAGAAACCAGGAAAAAGGGATTGACTCGCGTATAAGCCCCCTCCCCAATATAGCCCCCTCCGCAGAAGCCAGATGTTCCCCCAGTACAAGTCATCCGCCCTTCCTGTAGCCAGATGTGCCCCAGGATCATACAGCTGTGTCTCAAGAAACCACTAGATGGCATCATAGATATGAAACACAGCAATTGCCACACAGGAAGAATCCCCGATCATTGCACTGCTGACACGTTGCTTGCACGCTCCACTCTACAAGCCAGGGGATACAGGTAGTCTTGAGCAGCGCACTCTGCACACCATGTTGCAGGGGATGGGGGGCAAGGACACAGCAGGGAGCCAGCTGGTAAGAGCAGGATCACTAGTTCAAGATCCTTATGCTCCTCTGCCAGTAACAAAACTTGCTCCCACCATCTGTTTTGCTCCACTGACTCGCATATAAGCTGAGCGGGTAACTTTTCAGCACATTTTTAATGCTGAAAAATTAGGCGTATACGCGAGTATATACAGTAGGTGTAAAAGGACCCTTAGGCATTGGTAAGCTTACAGGATGTAAGCCCGACAAAGGCTGCAATGCCGAAAGCTTGCTTATTCTTATTCATTTTTAGTTAGCCAATAAATGGTATCATCCTGATTTAAAACGTCTTGCATTGGTAAGAGGGAGGGTTCTGTGTGAGAAAAGGGATAGGATTAGCTATAGGAAAATTTCCTGGTGTCTTTTTTTTTGCATGTACGCATTGAAAACACACACATGTCTATGAAATGTTAAAGCCAACATTTTATGTCAGCAACACTGTACACCTTCAGCAAGATCCTGACTGGCGTAATGTACAGGGGCTGCCAAGCACAAATAAAAAGAATTTACTTTATAAACATGCTACACCCATGCTTCCACAACAGCCTTCTAAACTAACTGAACAGTGAGGTTTGCCAAGTAAGCAAGCCAGTGTATTTTCAGTGCAGATTGCATCTAAGGAAGTACTATACTTAAAGTGACACTAATGACAGATGGATGAATATGTGTACTAATCAACTGTATCAATTACTCAAAGGAACTCCTTAGCTTAGAAATTTGATTACATGCATGCATTTTAAATCCACACTCATTAATCTTGCATGCAATGAAGATGCCAGTATCACTTATACATTTAAAAATGCAAATCAGACTGAAGTAAGATTTTACAATGTGCAAACATTCACTAAATCATGTATAAATAGGGTGGCACTGTCTCACCTTATCCACTTGAGGACCGTGGGCTGTACCCCCCTTAAAGAGGATCTGTAACGTCAAAAGATCCCCTGGGGGTACTCGCCTCGGGTGGTGGAAGCCTCCGGATCCTATAGAGGCTTCCCACGCCGTCCTCCGTCCCTCAGGGGTCTCGCTGCAGCCCTCTGTGAAAGATGACATCAATATTTACCTTCCTGGCTCCTGCGCAGGCGCTCTGACGGCTGTCGGCTCCGAACTACATGGAAATAACTGATAGCTGTCGGGTCCGCTCTACTGCGCAGGCGCAAGTTTCCGGCGCCTGCGCAGTAGAGCGGACCCGACTGAGAGCGGGTATTTCCGTGTAGTTCGGAGCCGAAAGCAGCCACAGCAAAGGTAAATATTGAACTGACAGTCGGGTCTGTCGCCAGCTGTTCGGAGGGCTGGGAAGCCTCATTAGGATCCAGAGGCTTCCCCCACCCGAGGTGAGTACCCCCCAGGGGATGTTTTTGAGGTTACAGAGTCTCTTTAAGGACCAGGCACTTTCTTTCCATTCAGACCACTGCAGCTTTCACGGTTTATTGCTCGCTCATACAACCTACCACCTAAATGAATTGTGGCTCCTTTTCTTGTCACTAATAAAGCTTTCTTTTGGTGCTATTTGATTGCTGCTGCGATTTTTACTTTTTATTATATTCATCAAAAAAGACATGAATTTTGTCAAAAAAATTATTTTTTTAACTTTATGTGCTGACATTTTTCAAATAAAGTAAAATTTCTGTATACATGCAGCACGAAAAATGTGGACAAACATGGTTTTGATAAAAAAAAAAACCCATTCAGCCTATATTTATTGGTTTGGGTAAAAGTTATAGCGTTTACAAACTATGGTGCAAAAAGTGAATTTTCCCATTTTCCAGCATCTCTGACTTTTCTGACCACCTGACATGTTTCATGAGGGGCTAGAATTCCAGGATAGTATAAATACCCCCCAAATTACCCCATTTTGTAAAGAAGACATCCCAAAGTATTCACTGAGAGGCATAGTGAGTTCATAGAAGATATTATTTTTTGTCACAAGTAAGCGGAAAATGACACTTTGTGACAAAAAAGAAAAAAAAGTTTCCATTTATTCTAACTTGCGACAAGAAAAATGAAATCTGCCACGGACTCACCATGCCCCTCTCTGAATACCTTAAAGGGTCTACTTTCCAAAATGGGGTCATTTGTGGGGTGTGTTTACTGTCCTGACATTTTGGGGGGTGCTAAATTGTAAGCACCCCTGTAAAGCCTAAAGGTGCTCATTGGACTTTGGACCCCTTAGCGCAGTTAGGCTGCCAAAAAGTGCCACACATGTGGTATTTCCGTACTCAGGAGAAGTAGTATAATGTGTTTTGGGGTGTATTTTTACACATACCCATGCTGGGTGGGAGAAATATCTCTGTAAATGACAATTTTTTTATTTGATTTTTTTTACACACAATTGTCCATTTACAGAGATCTTTCTCCCACTCAGCATGGGTATGTGTAAAAATACACCTCAAAACACATTATACTACTTCTCCTGAGTACGGCGATACCACATGTGTGGCACTTTTTTGCACCCTAACTGCGCTAAGGGGACCAAAGTCCAATGAGTACCTTTAGGATTTCAAGGGTCATTTTGCGGCATTTGGTTTCCAGACCACTCCTCAAGGTTTAGGGCCCCTAAAATGCCAGGGCAGTATAGGAACCCCACAAATGACCCCATTTTAGAAAGAAGACACCCAAAGGTATTCTGTTAGGACTATGGTGAGTTCATAGAAGATTTTATTTTTTGTCACAAGTTAGCAGAAAGTGACACTTTGTGAAAAAAAAAACAATGCAAATCAATTTCCGCTAACTTGTGACAAAAAAAAAATCTTCTATAAACTCACCATACTCCTAACGGAATACCTTGGTATGTCTTCTTTCTAAAATGGGGTCATTTGTGGGGTTGCTATACTGCCCTGGCATTTTAGGGGCCCTAAACCGCGAGGAGTAGTCTGGAAACCAAATGCCGCAAAATGACCCTTGAAATCCTAAAGGTACTCATTGGACTTTGGGCCCCTTAGCGCAGTTAGGGTGCAAAAAAGTGCCACACATGTGGTATCGCCGTACTCAGGAGAAGTAGTATAATGTGTTTTGAGGTGTATTTTTACACATACCCATGCTGAGTGGGAGAAAGATCTCTGTAAATGGACAATTGTGTGTAAAAAAATCAAAAGATTGTCATTTACAGAGATATTTCTCCCACCCAGCATGGGTATGTGTAAAAATACACCCCAAAACACATTGTACTACTTCTCCTGAGTACGGCGATACCACATGTGTGGCACTTTTTTGCACCCTAACTGCGCTAAGGGGCCCAGAGTCCAATGAGTACCTTTAGGCTTTACAGGGGTGCTCAAAATTTAGCACCCGCCCACTTGCCAGGACAGTTAACAAACCCCACAAAAGACCCCATTTTGAAAAGAATACACAACAAGGTATTCCATGAGGGGAATGGTGAGGTCATTGAAAAATTTTATTTTTTGTCACAAGTTAACGGAAAATGACACTTTGTTAAAAAAAAAAAAATTCTGCTAACTTGTGACAAAAAATAAAATCTTCTATGAACTCACCGTGCACCTCACATAATACTTTAGGGTGTCCTCTTTCCAAAATGGGGTCATTTGTGGAGTCTGTCCTGGCATGTTAGGGTCTCTGCAATCATTACATGTATGGCCAGTATTAGGAGTTTCTGCTATACTCCTTATATTGGGTATACGGGTAATGCACTCTGGGCTGAAAGGAAAAATGAACAGCAAACATACCTTGCTCCACATCAATGGCAGATCCTACTCCACATCAATGGCAGTGATAACCTCAGGAGAGAGACACCCCGTGCCACCCTGCACTCAGGGTGAGCCACCAACTTATGTGACTGGGCCTCAGAACTTTAGTATACAGCATTATGCCTGTAGTACACAGCAATATGCCTGCCAATAGAGATGACTCTGTGTGGGGCATTAAAGTATCATAATAGGCCCAAAGTAAATCACATATAAACCGGGGGTGTCCACACTCAAGGGAAATTCAAACATGCCGTCTTATATCGCCAACCCAGGACAGATCAGCAATATCAAGCATGGAAACCGATCCTTCTTCTGACTTTTATGCTTACCTGTTTGGTTTTCAAGCTTACCTCTCCTCCCCCTGGGACAATGTGCGAAAGACCACTGAGTATGTGCCTACTCCTGTGTCTGGAGTTCCCTAGGTTCTAATAGTGTACCTGCTCGTGGTACCTCTCAAAGCACTCCCCTATGCATAGGCCAGGCTGGTCAGGACATTTGGGACAATAAAAACTGGTGTCATTCCTTCTTCTAGCACTGCTGCAGACATGACAACCTTTTCTTCGGATGCGTTGACCTGGGGCACGCGGAATCTGATAGGCGTAATGCCTTCCATGCAGTCGGCTAGTTGCATCTGGGGGGGGGGCCCTGGCACCTCCTGGATACAGGAGGTCCAGAACGATCTGTTCCTGAAATTGAAGGAAAGATCCAGTTCTCCCAGCCTTACTGTAGAGAACAAAGCTGTTGTAAACTGCCAATTGAATCAGATAAAAAGACACTTTCTTATACCAGCGTCTTGTTTTCTGGGAAATTAAATAGGGCGCTAGCCTCTGGTCATTGAAGTCCACCCCTCCCATGTTGACATTATATTCATGGATGACAAGGGGCTTTTCAATGACCTCAGTTGCCAGTTGAATTTGGACTGTCGTGTCTGTGTGAATGGTGGACAGAAAGTAAACGTCCCTCTTGTCCCTCCATTTCACCGCGAGCAGGTCGTCAGTACGCAAGGCGGCCTTCTGCCCCCGTTCAAGTCTGGTGGTAACGAGCCGTTGGGGGAAGCCCTGGTGACTAGGCTGCGCAGTGCCACAGGATCGGATTCCTTCTAACTTTAAGCGCTGATAGAGGGCCACACTTGTGTAATAGTTGTCCACATAAAGATGGTACCCCTTCTGGAACAAGGGTGACACCAAGTCCCACACAACCTTTCCACTGCTCCCCAGGTAGTCAGGGCATCCGACCGGCTCCAATTTTGAGTCTTTTCCCTCATAGACCCTAAAACGACATGTATAGCCTGTGGCCCTTTCACAGAGCTTATACAGTTTCACCCCATACCGGGCGCGCTTGCTTGGGATGTACTGTTTGATGCCAAGGTGCCCGGTAAACCGCAAGAGGGACTCGTCTACGCAGATGTTCTGTTCAGGGGTATAAGAATCTGCAAATGTTGATGACAGGTGGTCTATGAGGGGCCGAATTTTGTGGAGCCGGTCATAAGCAGGGTGGCCCTTTTCATGACAGGTTTTGTCGTCGTTGAAGTGCAGGAAGTGCAGGATGGACTCAAATCGTGTCCTGGACATGGCAGCAGGGTACAAGGGAACATGATGTACTGGGTTCGTAGACCAATACGACCGCAATACATTCTGTTTCATTAGTCCCAAGTGAAGGATAAGGGCCAAAAAGATTTTAATGTCGGAAACTTGGACTGGTTTCCACCAGAAAGGCTGGGCATAGCTGCTCTCCGGGTGCTCGGTGATGAATTGTGTGGCTTTACGGTTGGTCTCAACCACAATTAAGTCCAAGAGAACCTGGGTGATGAACAGCTGCAAAAAGTCTAGGGCCGTTCCTAGATGACCTGTCGCCACCTGGACTCCAGACTGGGCGGTGAAAGGAGGCACTACGTGTGTGGCAGAATCAGGGGATTGCCAATCTGGATGTGCCAGCACCTCTGGGAGTCTATGGGTACTACGGGCCCATCTTCTTCTTGGTGGCTGCGACGGGGGTACTACTGCACGTGCCACCGTACCAGTTTCAACTTCCATGCTGGCGCTCACCACTTCACCAGGGTCTACAGAAGTACTGGTACTAAGTCCAGGAGATGCTGCGCTGCTGGTACCTGCCTCACCAAGAAAACTTTCATCAGCGCTAGCACCACTGCCCTTGAGGCAGATCCTGTGCCACCTGCGGTCTAACGACATGGGGTCTGGTACGCCTGGCTCTAGCCGGGACCAAAACCTCATCATCACTTTCGGTCAGAGAATCACTGCTTTCCACAGGTTCAAATTCGGACCCGGATGATTCGTCGGCTGAGTCTACCCAAAAGCTCTCATCCAACTGGTCCATGTACCTGTATACCTCCTCATCGGAATGCCCCCTACTTGCCATTGTGGACTGCTAAATTTATGGGGTTTTCCTCCGAGACTACCCAGAAAAAAAGAGCACCTATCTAGCAAAAGGGAGTATTTGAGAGGTATTGGGGGTGGTGGCGAGTGGGGTCTCAGAGGCAATCAAACAATCACGGGACAATCAAATACAATTACAGCACAATCGAATCCAATCACAGCATAAGCAAATCTGAAGCAACTCGGAAGGTGGTGGTTGAAGGTGGTGGTTGGAGGTGGTGGGGGGGAGGGTGGGGTTGGGGGTGGCGGGAAGTGGGGTCTCAGAGGCAATCAAACAATCACGGGACAATCGAAGCAGATCACGGGACAATCAAATACAATTACAGCACAATCGAATTCAATCACCGCACAATCAAATCTGATGCACTCGGAAGGTGGTGGGGGTGGTGGTGGGGTGGGGGTTGATGGGAAGTGGGGTCTCAGAGGCAATAAAACAATCACGGGACAATCGAAGCCGATCACGGGACAATCAAATACAATTACAGCACAATCGAATCCAATCACAGCACAAGCAAATCTGATACACTCGGAAGGTGGTGGTTGGAGGTGGTGGGGGGGAGGGTGGGGTTGGGGGTGGCGAGAAGTGGGGTCTCAGAGGCAATCAAACAATCAAGGTACAATCGAAGCAGATCACGGGACAATCAAATACAATTACAGCACAATCGAATCCAATCACCGCACAATCAAATCTGATGCACTAGGAAGGTGATGGGGGGTGAGGGTGATGGGGGGTGGTGGTGGTGGTGGGGTGGGGGTTGGTGGGAAGCGGGGTTTCAGAGGCAATCAAACAATCACGGGACAATCGAAGCAGATCACGGGACAATCAAATACAATTACAGCACAATCGAATCCAATCACCGCACAATTAAATCTGATGCACTCGGAAGGTGATGGGGGGTGGGGGTGGTGGTGGGGTGGGGGTTGGTGGGAAGTGGGGTCTCAGAGGCAATCAAACAATCACGGGACAATCGAAGCAGATCACGGGACAATCAAATACAATTGCAGCACAATCGAATACAATCGCAGCACAATCGAGTACAATCACAGCACAGTCAAATACAATGCACTCAGACGGTGATTAGGGGGGTCTGAGGGCGATTTGAGGGGGTGGGGGGTTGATCAGGAGCCCGCACGGGGCAGACTGAGTCCTGATCTGATGAGAGGCAGACACAGGGGGTTACTGATCGAAGATCAGTTAGTGATTGCTGGGAAGGACAGATGTAAACAATGCGCAGGGGGTGTAATCAGGAGGGGGGTATGAGGGCAATCGGGGGTCTGGGCAGGTGATCGGTTGCCCCCGCTTATGGGTCGGGGTGCTGAGGGGTGATGGACAGGTGATAGACAGGTGATCAGAGGGGGATCAGGGGGTAAGGTAGCTGTATACAGATGTATACAGTATACAGGGGGGTAGTCTGGGATGGGGTCTGGGGGTGATCTAAAGGTAGGGGGGGGGATCAGGGGTGATTAGGAGGCAGTTAGGGACCTAAATTAAGGGATAGCGTCGATAGTTAGTGGCAGGTGGGGGGGGGGTGTTTTAGAGGGGTGCAAGGGTGCTGGCAGGGGTCTGCTGGGGTGATCAGGGGGGGGTCTGAAGGCTGGGGTGGGAGATAAGGGGGGCTAGGTACAAAAAAAAAATGTGGCTTGTGCACTTACAATGGCTTCCTCCTCGCTGGTGGTCTCTGGAACAATGAGACCACGAGGCGAGGAGGAAGCATGTATAAGGCACTTTGTTTACCTAACAAAGTGCCTTATACGCATTTGATTGGCGGATTTTTATATTCCTCCGCTCGCCGGCGCTGCTAAGTGGCCGGCGAGCGGAGACTAAATTGCCGGCTATCGATCCCCGGCGAAGGATTGCGTCACGGATGACCCACGCCCATGCCCATACAAGAACCGCCGCCATTTGTACATGCGGTGGTCCTTGAGGGGTCCACTTCCCGGCCGCCATTTGTACATGCGGCGGTCGGGAAGTGGTAAAGCGCTGGCTCCCTGGTTGAAATCTCAGCCAGGGCACAATCTGCAGAGTTTCTCCAGTTTCCTCACACGGTCCAAAAACATACACATAAGTTAATTTGCTATCCCCTAAATTATCCCTAGACTATGATGGACATATGACTATGGTAGGAACTAGATTGTGAGCCCCTCTAAGAGACAGTTAAGTGACAAGACTGTATACCTTTAGTATAGGCAGCCAGAGAACCCCCTCTTCACCCACAGTAAAGGTAGCTAGAGAGTCCCTCCTATAGGTAGCCACTGATCCCCTTTTCCCATGTTTAGGTAGTCTGTGAGCATCTCTTCTCTCAATATAGGTAGCTAGTGAGCCCCTCTCCCCTCTGTATAGGAGCCTTTTCCCCCTTCCCCATATAGGTAGCCATAGGTAGGTACAGAGGAAGAATTCTACAAGTCCACAAATGCTAAACAGGTGGCTTTTCAGTCTTGATTTTAAAAACTCCAGGGATGGAGAACACTGTTGAAGCTGCACATACACAGATTTATAGAAAGGTCATATGCTATTTTTTTATTGGAATTTCCAAATAAAACAACAAAGCAGTACATTATAAGAAAATACACAATAGTGTAAATGAATTACATAATACAAATCCTAGAAGTGATCATGCACAGATTTAAATATACCTTTCAGTGTCCACTCATATACCCTTGTACTCACAGGCTTGGGTAGGTAGGCACTCAGAACTCTGAGACTACACACTTAACCACAAAGATATAGAGTTGGCCAAATGAGTGGGCAAGGATGATATGCAAAACAACTTAAATGTGCAATGTATGGTTGTATGAGTGCAACTAAGGTCTAGGGCTACTATAACTTATCAATTGTAGACAATGATAGTCAGAGATGAATGCGGGCTCCCCTAAAAGGATAGCCAACCAATAGCTTATAATAAGGTCCGCTTGGAAATGTGTGTGTGTGTGTGTGTGTGTGTGTGTGTGTGTGTGTGTGTGTGTGTGTGTGTGTGTGTGTGTGTGTGTGTGTGTGTGCGTGCGTGCGTGCGTGTGTGTGTGTGTGCGCGCGCGCGTGTGTGTTTGTGTGTGTGTGTGTGTGCGTGCGTGAGTGCATGTGTGTGTGTGTGTGTGTGTGTGTTGGGGTTGGAGGGAGGATCATACATTATTTGTATCATGCATTGAAGTTAGACAATAGAAAACAAAAAATTACTACCTAATACCTCAACTAAAAAGAAAAAGGTATAACCAGGCACTGAATAATGCTATAGTGCTGCCCATAATCATTCATACCCCTGGCAAATTTTGGCTTAAAGTTACTTTTATTCAACCAGCAAGTAATTTTTTGATGGGAAATGACATACCGTATTTTTCGGACTATAAGACGCACTTTTTCTCCCCCAAAAGTGGGGAGAAAAAGGGACTGCGTCTTATAGTCCGAATGTAACAAAATACTTGTCCGGGCACTTGTGCAGCGTGATCCAGCGGTGTTCCTGTGAGGTGTAGCTGGAGCCGCTGCAACGTTCTATAATGTCTGTGTCAGTGTGTCCCCCGAGCGGCAGCAGCAGCACGAACGATCAGTGTTAACTCCCCGGGCGCATAGAAGCAGCTGCTACAACGATCAGTAATGCCCATCTTCCAGCTTGTCCCCCCGAGCCGTTGCAGCGTGATCACTGTTAACTCCCCGGGGAGGGCGGCATAGGAACACTAACATCCATCTTCCAGCTTGTCCCCCTCCAGCGGCTGCAGTGCGATCACTGTTAACTCCCCGGGGAAGGCGGCATACGATCGGTAACTTCCAGCTTGTCCCCCTGGAGCGGCTGCAGCGCGATTACTGTTAACTCCCCGGGGAGGGCTGCATACCATCGCTAACATCCATCTTCCAGCTTGTTGTCCCCCTCGAGTGGCTGCAGCACGATCACTTAACTCCCCGGGGAGGGCGGCATAGCAGCAGCTGCTGTAATATCAATGCGGGTCCGCTCTTCTCACTGGCTTTTCGTCCCTGCATTAGCCCCGTGACAGCTAATCCGGGCAGAGCGGGACATCTCCAGCCACGATGCTTACAAAGTCCATCAGAGGCCACCATACTGCCTTGCTTATTGGTTAAACCTATGACCCCGGCGCACGTGCGCCGCAGGTCATGAGAGGGCGCTAATATTCAAGGCAGTATGGTGGCCTCTGATGGACTTTGCAAGCATCGTGGCTGGAGATGTCCCGCTCTACCCGGATTAGCTGTCACGGGGCTAATGCAGGGACGAAAAGCCAGTGAGAAGAGCGGACCCGCATTGATATTACAGCAGCTGCTGCTATGCCGCCCTCCCCGGGGAGTTAAGTGATCGTGCTGCAGCCACTCGAGGGGGACAACAAGCTGGAAGATGGATGTTAGCGATGGTATGCAGCCCTCCCCGGGGAGTTAACAGTGATCACGCTGCAACGGCTCGGGGGGACAAGCTGGAAGATGGGCATTACTGATCGTTGTAGCGGCTGCTGCTATGCACCCAGGGAGTTAACACTGATCGTGCTGCTGCTGCTCTGGGCGCAAGCTTGAAGATGGCCTCACCAGGATACTCGTCATGATGGGTGAGACCTTAATTTAATTGCAGTGTTTAGTTAATGTAGGTAGGTTGGGGGAGGGAAGCAACACAAACCCCTTGTGTTGTGTAATGAAGCTGGGGGAGGGGGGGACATCAGGTGTTAGTGAAGTGTAGTGTAGCTGGGGGTGGGGGCATTAGGGGTTAGTGTAATTGGTGGGGGCAGCAGAGGTAAGCGTAGTTGGGTAGTGTAACTTAGAGACATCTTGGGGGGAATTTAAAGGTCTATTGGACACTCCTGGACCATGGATGCACCTAGATTTAGTTTTTTGTTTTTTTTTCTGTTTTTTGCCCTCTAAAACTAGGTGCGTCTTATAGTCCGGAGCGTCTTATAGTCCGAAAAATACGGTAGGTCTCTCCCAAAATATAATAAGACGATGTACAAAAGGCATTAGTGTGGAAAAAAAAAATTCTCAGCTTTTATTTACATTTGAACAAAAAGTGTCCAGTCCAAAATTATTCATACCCTTCACAAACTGTCACAGTCTGTGGGAAGATCCAAAGTTCTATACCATTTCGAATACTCCAAGCTGTTCTAAAGCATTCTAATTATTCTTATTATTTGGGAACAGCTGTTTTAATCAACTAAACAGGTGAAAAACAGCAGCTCTCTGCAGTTGGTTTGTGGACAAGCCATGGCTAAGACAAAGAAGCTCAGTGAGGACCTGTGGCTGCTCACAAGTCAGTAAAGGGCTACAAGGCCATTTCTAAATCTTTTCAAGTTCCAGTGGCTACAATGCAAAGTATTATTATTTATAAAAAGAGCAATACATGAGGATTCTCAATGACAACATCGGGCATTCTGCAGATAAACTTGGCCTTGGACACCAGTGGACATTTCAGCATGACAATGACCCAAAAACACACAGTAAAAGTGGTGAAGAAATGGTTGGCAGACAACATTAACATTTTGGCTTGAATCTAATTGAGTATCTATGGAGGGAGCTAGACATCAGGGTGATGGCAAGAAGACCCTAAAACCTTAACTACTTAAGGACCAAGCTTACTTGAAATCTACCCCCTGTTTTGGTGGTCACCTGGCTGGCAGAGCGTAGATTTCAATTAGCTGCCGCTGCGCACATCCACCATTTCCATTGCTCACGCCGCTTAATCCCCGCCATCTGTCGTCGCAGCCCACTGGCTCTGCTTGTCTCTATGAGGGCAGAGCCCTGTGAGCGGGTCAGGAGCCGATTTCATTGGCTCCTGGCCCTGTCTTTCAATGTAAGCCGCTCCCATTGGCTTACATTGAAAGACAGGGTCAGGAGCCAAAGAAAGCAGTTCCTGACCAGCTCACAGGAACTCTGTTGTCATAGAGACGGCAGAGTGGGTGGCCCAGGATCCTGACGTAAGGCGGTTGCAACGGGTATGTGTGGCGATTCATCGGTATTCCTCCGTTTCTGTACCAGCGGTCTCTGGTCCTTAAGGGGGCAGAGACCGCTGGTACTTAAGTGGTTAAAGATTTGGAGCTCATTACTAAAGATGAATGGGGAAAAATACATGTGGAGACATGCAGAAAGCGGGTCTGCAATTATAGGAAGCGTTTGATTGCCAATAAAGGCTTTTCTATTGATTACTGAGAAGGGTATGAATAATTTTGGACTGGACACTTTTTGCTCAAATATAAATACAAGCTGAGAAATGTTTTCTTTCCACAATAATGCCTCTTGTACATTTTCTTCTTATCTTTTGGGGGACACTCATGTCATTGCCCTTCAAAAAAATTACTTCCTGGTTGAATAAAAGTGACTTTAAAGAGAATCTGTATTGTTAAAATCGCACAAGTAAACATACCAGTGTGTTAGGGGACATCTCCTATTACCCTCTGTCACAATTTCGCCGCTCCTCGCCGCATTAAAAGTGGTTAAAAACAGTTTTAAAAAGTGTGTTTATAAACAAACAAAATGGCCACCAAAACAGGAAGTAGGTTGATGTACAGCATGTCCACACATAGAAAATACATCCATACACAAGCAGGCTGTATACAGCCTTCCTTTTGAATCTCAAGAGATCATTTGTGTGTTTCTTTCCCCCTGCAGCTATCTTCCACTGAAGTGTCAGGCTGTTTCTTCCTGCAGAGTGCAGACAGCTCTGCCTGTATGTAATTCCTCAGTATGTGAAAGCCCAGCCAGCTCAGAGGAGGATTTATCCAGCTTGTAAAAGATAAGAGAGAAGAGAGAAGCTGCCCTTATTTAAATAATACACAGGCAGTGTGCATAGAGGGGGGAGATGCATCACAGAACCACAACACTGAAGAACTTGGCAGCCTTCCAGACACAGGCTGACAAGTCTGACAAGAGAGAGATACGTTGATTTATTACAGAGATGGTTGTAGTAGAACGTGCTGCAGTAGGCCAGAACACATTAGAATAGCTTTTGGAACTTGTAGGATGATAAAAAACAGGATGCAATTTTTGTTACGGAGTCTCTTTAAGTCAAAATTTGCCAGGGGTGTGAACAATTATGGGCAGCACTGTAGGTTCCATAGGGTTTTTGAAACACATGATAGGAAAAGAGGTAGATCAATAAAAACCTGTATATAAAAACTATATAAAAATAAATGGGGAGGCTCGCAGACTATAGAGAAAAGGATAATGAAAGCAGCGAAAAGAAATATGAATTCTCACAGATGTACACTTTTTATCCCCTCCCAGCTAGGTTCGCTCAACCTTTCACAAAGAGTAATTTTGGGTTGGGTTAATCTCCACCCTGCAACATTATGCAATAATTTGCTTATGCTACCCAAGCTAGGAGCCCAGTGGAACTATGTTCTCATAACCACTTCTTGTAGAGATTAATTATTAGGAGAGTTCCAGTATGCTGCAATTTATTTTCTTGTTGAGATCAATATATGAGAAATAATACATCTCTTTTCATGGAGTAGATGTTCTGTTTCTAGTTGGGGCAGACCTAGAATTAGAAGCAAGTTGCCATGAAATACATTAGGCCAACCTAGAAGGGGTATAGTACCAATGCCAAACAATGTTCATATAATCTTCTCAATGACAGGAGCAATAACAAGAGGATAGCATAGATCTTATGGCCCTAAGCCACGGTTCCTCCAAAACCTTTGTATGGAGAGAATTCTACCAAGCTTTTCTCTGCCAAAGATGTACATGGGTCTGGCAAGGGATTCATATGTTATATAGTGGGTTGCAAAAGTATTCGGCCCCCTTGAGGTTTTCCACATTTTGTCACATTACTGCCACAAACATGAATACATTTTATTGGAATTCCACATGAAAGACCAATACAAAGGGGTGTACACGTGAGAAGTGGAACGAAAATCATACATGATTCCAAACATTTTTTACAAATAAATAACTGCAAAGTGGGGTGTGCATAATTATTCAGCCCCCTGAGTCAATACTTTGTAGAACCACCTTTTGCTGCAATTACAGCTGCCAGTCTTTTAGGGTAGGTCTCTACTAGCTTTGCACATCTAGAGACTGAAATCCTTGCCCATTCTTCTTTGCAAAACAGCTCCAGCTCAGTCAGATTAGACGGACAGCGTTTGTGAACAGCATTTTTCAGATCTTGCCACAGATTCTCGATTGGATTTAGATATGGAGTTTGGCTGGGCCATTCTAACACATGGATATGTTTTGTTTTAAACCATTCCATTGTTGCCCTGGCTTTATATTTAGGGTTGTTGTCCTTCTGGAAGGTGAACCTCCACCCCAGTCTCAAGTCTTTTGCAGACTCCAAGAGGTTTTCTTCCAAGATTGCCCTGTATTTGGCTTCATACATCTTCCCATCAACTCTGACCAGCTTCCCTGTCCCTGCTGAAGTGAAGCACCCCCAGAGCATGATGCTGCCACCACCATATTTTACAGTGGGGATGGTGAGTTCAGAGTGATGTGCAGTGTTAGTTTTCAGCCATACATAGCGTTTTCCATTTTGGCAAAAAAGTTCAATTTTGGTCTCATCTGACCAGAGAGCATTCTTTCACATGTTTGCTGTGTCCCCCACATGGCTTGTGGCAAACTGCAAACTGGACTTCTTATGCTTTTCTGTTAACAATGGCTTTTTTTTGCCACTCTTCCATAAAGGCCAACTTTGTGCAGTTCACAACTAATAGTTGTCCTATGGACAGATTCCCCCATCTGAGCTGTAGATCTCTGCAGCTCGTCCAGAGTCACCATGGGCCTCTTGACTGCATTTCTGATCAGCACTCTCCTTGTTTGGCCTGTTAGTTTAGGTGGACGGCCTTGTCTTGGTAGGTTTACAGTTGTACCATACTCCTTCCATTTCTGAATGATCGCTTGAACAGTGCTCCGTGGGATGTTCAAGGCTTTGGAAATTGTTTTGTAGCCTAAGCTTTAAATCTCTCAATAACCTTATCCCTGACCTGTCTGGTGTGTTCTTTGGACTTCATGGTGTTGTTGCTCCCAATATTCTCTTAGATAACCTCTGAGGCCGTCACAGAGCAGCTGTATTTGTACTGACATTAGATTACACACAGGTGCACTCTATTTAGTCATTAGCACTCATCAGGCAATGTCTATGGGCAACTGACTGCACAGACCAAAGGGGGCTGAATAATTACACACACCCCACTTTGCAGTTATTTACTTGTAAAAAATGTTTGGAATCATGTATGATTTTCATTACACTTCTCACGTGTACAGCACTTTGTATTGGTCTTTCATGTGAAATTCCAATAAAATTGATTCATGTTTGTTGCAGTAATGTGACAAAATGTGGAAAACTTCAAGGGGGCCGAATACTTTTGCAAGCCACTGTAAATATCTGAAATACCACCCTTAAGGTGTTTTTTTCATTAAGATATGGGGTAATAGCGCATTTGGGACAGGAGGCAGCTTTAAGCCTTGTGATGTAATGAGGTGGCAGATATTGTATAGTATTGAAGGGGAATAGAGTATTCTCCTCATATAAATCTTGCAGATATCAATTGTTACCACCGAAATCTCAACAACATCTCTAGTTTGCACTGCTAAGGGATCTATTAATAGGGTCAAAATTATAGGGGATAGGGCATAGGGGGCATCCTTGCCAGGAAATAATACATCTTTTAAAATTAAATCGCATATTGTGGACTACAGCAAGAGGATCTTTATAAAGAAGCATAAGGGCCTGCAGAATGAAGTTCTTAAAACCAAATGTATGTAGAACTCGGGTCAGATATGTTCAATTTACTCTGTTGAATGCCTTTCTCTGCTTTCAGAGAGACCAGCATTCAAATGCGTTCGATCAGACTCTATTTTGTGCAGCATATTGAACAGTCTTCTTGAGTCATCTGAGGCTTGTCTTTTTTTCACAAAGCTGCCATGGTCTTGGTGGATGAAGATAGGCGTCATTTTGTGCACTCTTATAGTGACTGCATATCTCTTTAAATAAAAAAAAATTAAAAGGGAAATTGAGCACTAGTTATTTGGGTTTAGAGGGCCTTTGCACTGTTTCTGGATAGTAATAATTGAAGCTGTGAGGTACTTATCTGGAAATTTCCTTAGCTTAGGTATGAGTGTTGGTTAGGTCATGTGAATAAAGATTATAAATCTAATTTTTGAATCCGTCCACCCCTGGGGATTTGTTGCTCTTCAGCAGTCTGATAGTACTAGCTATATCACTATTTGTAAAAAGACAGTTTAATCTCTTGAGGACTACAGGCTTACACCATTTTTTAAAACTCAAAAGTCAACACTCTGCAGCTTTAACGATTCGCTGCACAGCCAAACAACTTAGCACACAAATGTATCTTGCCTCCTTTTCTCGCCACCAACAGAGCTTTCTGATGGTGGCATCTGATTGCTGCTGTGATGTCTTTTTCTTTTTTTATTAATTTAAAAGAGTTTTTTAATTAAATTGTGCTATTTTTTTTTTTTATTTCCCTCCCTCCGAGATCCAGCACTAGATTTTAGAGGGATCCGATTGTGAGCCACTACAGGGGACAGCCAAGTTAGATCGCAGCACTGTACAAATCGCAGCATTGTACAAAAGAGCCGTTTCTCTTTTCCCTTCAGCCTACAAGCTCCGATTGCAGCTGGCAGGCTGTTTACGGAGCGGAGCTCCGTACCTCAGCAGGGATGCGGGCGCAGTGGTGCACGCATTCCCCTCTAATCTCCGCCCACCGCTCTTGATGCCAATCACCGTTAGGCGATACTAGGGGAGCCACTCTGCAACCACACAATTTTTTTGGGCCTGAAGCTCATCACCCCCCTCCCTGGCTGAATTGCCATTGCAGCTATATAATGTGATTGATCCATGGAGGATCGACTTCTTTGCAGTGGGAGAGACGAGTACTTAATAGGTTGCATGCAAGCTGTTACAGGAAACTAACATCCTCCTCCAGTGGTAGACAGGTCATGTGTATGCTCGGTGTGTATTATATCCCACAAGTGGGGCTTGCACTCTTTTGCAGGTAGGCACTTGCCTGTTTTTAAGTAGCGCTGTTCATTTCCTTGCTATGTACTTATATAATGTGGTTCTTGCTGCAGATTATAAGGAAAACCATTGCACCTGCTCATAAGGTTACTATTACACCTATTCAAAAGACGCAGTTGGAGCCCTACTGTCTTAGTTTGTAAACAATATAAATAGTAAAGAGAGTTTCTATCAAATATGGAGGAGATAATGAGAATGGGGAACTGTATAGAGTGCATAATGGACATAGTCATATAAGCTGGTTACGTGTAAAGGTTTGATGTTACTTTTATGATAGCTGTCACTTAATATTTCCCTTTCTATGTTTATAGTCCTTATTATTTATGATGTTTTCCTTTCTTGGGTCTGTATCCTCTCAGTCTTCACCCAGCAGTGAGCTGCAGCTCTTAATTTTGTATTCATGCCTTAACAGGCCTGTTTCCATGGAGACTACTGTGATATTACCAGATCTGAGTTAGGCCTTGTTGGATCAGGTTGGTAGAGAAGATTGACTTTAATGGAGATAGGAATTCTTTGAACTACACAGAAGGAGTAATTTTAAACTAAAAAAATAAAGAACTAGCACATATTAAGAAATGGGATATATATATATATTGTTTAAGGACTGTGATGGGAGAAACTATAATTTCCTTGCAACTAAAATGTAAAGAGGACTAAAATACATACATGAATGAATTTAGTTAGCATGCATACTATAAACAAAAGTTAAACAGTCATGAAACATGAACATATTCATGTATGTTGTTAAAAAAAAATGGAATGCATTTGCGTTCTCATACTTATTCATGCAAAATGAAGTGCTGACTGGTTACTGCCAACAAGTCTTGTGAACTGATATCAGTCTAAGCAATAAATAACTTTGCCCAAATAGGCTTTTGATGTGGGGTGCTTGATCTCAGGGTTTCCCTTCATAGTTACCAATAGGAATGAACAAGGAGATAATAATTTCAAATGTATGCAGCTTGAAAATGGACCAAACAAACCCCACCTTAGCTTTATTTGATTGGTCTGTTTTCAAGCTGCATACATTTGCACACAACATTTTCATAAGCCTGCATCAACTCGGAATTATTTGCATCTCATTGGCCATCCCTAGTTACAAACAGTAGTGTTATCTATTTAATTTAGCTCCTCTGTACTTAACTTAGCTTGTTGCCTCTCTACCTATGCTTTCTATTTTCCCATTGTTGTCTTCTTATAAGATCAAAAGCAGAGTAAGTCCTCAACACTGAATTAAGCGGTTGTGTTAAATGATGCAGCAGGCATAAAAAGCCAAAGGCATTTCTATACACTGTGCTGTGGGTTTCATGATATGGTGCTCAGTGTGACCTGGATGCTGCTTCTGCATAATGCATTCTCAAGTGCATGAGAAGGACAGCTAGAAAACCATCCACAAACAAACTTCCCAGAATGCAGAGATCAATGCCCTTGTTGGCTCAAGGAAAGCAAGGTTACAGTAAGGTGTGCACAAGAGAAGCAAAGATAATGACATTGAAAGTGGAAAACAGGGCAAGTTCATTGAAGGGAGCACAAGAAAAATGCACCACTTATGGATAGGACACTAGATGAAAAGGAAGGCAGTGATGAGCAGTAAAGGAGGACACTGATAGGGCACATATAGCAATTAATTTCACAGGGCGAAATTAATTGAGCATGTGTGTGAGGCTTTAGCCTCATACACATGCTCAATTAATTTCACCCTCAATCATTAATCAATTGCTAGGGCATACAGCCAAAAAAAAAATATTCTGGTGAACATGCAATTTTTAACCTCAATCCAACCTACCTCAATACTGGGGTATAGGGAAGCACAATTTCAACTTTATCTACTACACAAACTATCAACTGGCACTATCCTATGCAGTACTTTGGTTGTCAAATGTTCCATACTCTGACAACCAAATTTCACAACGATTTTATTTAACAAATATTCCCAAATATACACAGGACATGTGTCTTCACGTTAAAATGAAATAGCCAGTAACAAATAGTTCAGAGAGATCCCATACATTTCATGGGGTTGCACAAACACATTGCTATTTTATGACATAGCAAAGTTGTTCATTTTAAATGAGTAAAGTGAAACATATGCCTGTTTACGTTGCTGACTGCTTGGTAATATAGTTAAGTTATACTGCACGGACTGTGTAACAAGAGAGTCTGTGAAAAAAAAGTACTGACGTTTCGGGCCCATTCACACTTGTGCGTTTTCAGAGCGATTTCAGCTTTGCTGAAAATCGCTAGCGATTTGAAAAACGTGTGCACAATGAAAGTGTATGGAAGTGTTCTCATCTAAGCGTTGCATGCAGCGTTTTCTGAGAGATTCTGGAGCGATTAGCGTTTCAATAAAAGTATTTGAATTGAACTAGAAATCGCAAAACGCTAATCACTGGAAAAACGCTCTCTATACAGTGAAAAATCGCTAGGAAAAAACGCCAGAAAAACGCTCAGCGTTTTGCGTTAGCGTTTAGCGATTTCTAGTGTGAATGGGCCCTAAAGGTGAGCTGCTTAGGTCACAAATTTTGTAAAAACGTAGGTCGCATTCACAGTGGGACATTATTGTCCTGCATTATAAAGTAATTATAACGCAGGATAACGCACTGTAATGTTAAGCCTATGCAACATTCCCAGTGTGAGGTTAATGTTGCGTTGTAAATGTTGTGTTATAGTAACTCTGCTTGCAGTGCATTACCTCTAAACGCAAACGTTAACAGATACAGAGAGGGATACTTTTCATTGACTGTATGCTTCACTGTATGCCATGGTAACGCAGCATTAATGTGCGTTACCATCTTTTTTTTGTGTTGCTCTGTAATGCTGTGTTGCACCTTTAGTGTCGCATTACAACGCAATGTCCCACTGTGAATATGCCCTGACAAATGCAGGTGCCTTGTATTTAATCCATTTTTTGTTTCCAACCTGTTGTACACTGTCAGGAAACTGAGAAACAAACAGTGACTTGTTTGGCAAGGTTCTGAAAGGAGTCATTAACAAAAGAAGCTGGCATTAACAACACAAGGCTAGAAGAAATCCTGATCTACAATACAGTGTAGGTAATGTAACAGCCACACCTACAATCTGGAGGCAGAAGAATTGGAAGAATTTTGTACTAGAGAGTCTCCTGACATTTATAACTTAGATATCAAAACTGTTGTGGTTCATCAAGGAAAACAACGGTATATATATATCTACTCATATATTTATTAGGAAAACATTGTGAAGTCTCGAGTGTGAAGATGGTGAGCCGATTACTTTAAAATATATGCATGGCTTAAAAATCTTTGTTGGTTGCATGATGCAGTCCTACCACCTACCAAGTTTACAAAAAAAAATGAAACTCTGTGTAAAATGTAAATAAAAACAGAATGTGATAATGTGCAGATCATTAAAACTCTATATTTAAAGGATCACTATCACAAAAATCTTAAAATGTAAAATACAAGGTCCCCTTGTTCCAAAATAAAATGCACTGAAATATTTTTTGCCTGCTTCAAAATCACTTACTGTAATTAGTAAAAGCTCTGACACATCTGACATGTTTTAGAGAAGTCCATCTCCTCATGGAGGATACTAAGGGTTCTCTTATTTATTTATTTTTTTCAAAAGCACTTATTGGCATTTATTTAGTCCAAATGCCAAAGTTGTGTGTAAATGGGTGTGGGTGTGTGCGTGTGTGCGTGTGTGTGTGTGTGCGTGCGTGTGTGCGTGTACAATGTTTTTCATTTTTCTGCTACTGTAAGTGACAGGCACAAAGGGAAAAAAGTAATTGATAGTGCATTTTAATCTGTGAGAAATGTACTTCTTCCAAGTACCATATTTTTGGGACCATAAGACACCATGGGATGCACCTAAGTTTATAGGACAAAAACCAGGAAAAAAAATACTAAACCTGGTGTGTCCATGGTTCAGGGGCTTATGTGGACCTTCAGGCTGACAAGCAGATGCACAACACAGTTTCAAAAACCATGTTCAGCCACAGATGCACCTAACAAAATGCACTGCCAGCACAGTTAGACCCATGGACCACTTGGTAGGGAACTGGGAAAGCCAGCACATGCAGCTTTTAAAGCAGAATAAGCAGTTAGCACAATGCCTGGATCACCACAGCCAGCAGACAGACAGCAAACCACCTGACATACACTACACTTCACCACACATAGAGCCATCAAAGCAAGCTTGTTTCAATTATGATGTATTTTTGTAATTCCTAATGAAACTTGATCCAGATCTTCACAGAAATACTAGTGATGTCATTGCCAAAGTCACATGAATGAACTTAGCTTAAGCCCCATACACACATTCAACAGCAGTCTTTTAGGCTATCACAACTTTTCTTGTGAAACACCTAAAAAAATCTCTTGCTATTGTTCAAGCAGCTGATAAGATTGATAAGAAGTCAATCCAAATGTTGAATTGACTTCTTATCAGTCTTATCATTTGCTTGAACAATAGCAAGATATTTTTTTAGGTGTTTCACAAGAAAAGTTGTGAGAGCCTTGAGTGTGTGTATTGGGCTTTAGACCAGACTTGCTCAAGCTTATAGCCTTTTATCACCTTTGGATATCTGATGGCCTTTCATGACCTCCATGGATAGCAACAGACACCAGCATTACAAAGTCCCAGTGAGTAAAACTTCAAACAGCCTTCAGGAATTTCCAAACCAATTCCTTCACTCACCAGCGTGCAAACAATGTGAGCCTGCAAACAACTTTACGGCTTTAGCCATAAACCTCTGCTATAGCAAATACAAGCCAAAGGAAGCCTGCTACACACTCAGCACTCACCACTCCTTAACAAGCAGGAACACATTGGATTGGACTCCTAACCAGGTACCTGCACTTAGCACTCTGAAGGTTGAGAAGCTGTTGGATCAGCAAGTGGCATAACAGCTGAGTACAGAGTTTTCCACTGTATGGCACATAAGGTCCTTACGATGGGGCAGAGTTTACAACCCAGCAGAATCATCAGTATATCTCTCACCCGGAGCAGGGTGGCTACAGCAATCATTGACATCCTCTTGCCTTTAGGTTTGCCCTGATTGCATCATAACATGCAACAGGTCATATGATCATGCGATCATACGGTCCTGAGAAAGTCCTCATAGAGGGGCGAAACGATTGTTGACCTGCCTCTGCACCACCTACACTACCTCCTGTCGATAAGTATTGCTGTTGATGTCTTTTATCCCTTGTCATTTTTTATTGGAAGAAATGTATTAAAGTATTTGGAAGTTTTAAATGGATACTTGAATGGTGAAGTTGCTCCCGGACATCTTTTTCTCCACTGCAAATTATAATATGCGACAGGTCAGGCACTAGGAGAAGTCTGAAGGAGAGAGTATGGCACTGATTTATCACCTTTGGATATCTGATGGCCTATTATGCAGCCACCCCGCTCTGGGTAAGATATACACTGATGTTTCTACTGGGCTGTAACAGGGCTGGGGGAGCACAAAAAAGGGAGTCCCCATTGGCGGTGTTCATATCGGTGGGTTTACATAATTCGGGGACTCCCTGTATTCGCACCATAAGATGCACTGACTTTTCCCTCCAACTTTTGGGGGAGAAAAAGTGTGTCTTATGGTCTGAAGAATACAGTATGTGTACGCATGTATTTTAACTGGCTCTGGACCGAACATAGTATACTCTACGTCACCAATTTCCACATTCCTGCTGCAATTGTGCACACCCAACAAGGAGATTCAGCTTGTCATTTGACTGCTGACATCTCCCCTCACTGATCAGGAGCCATGGCGATTGGATCCTGATCACATGATCACTGCGATCACTACTGATCATAGTGATCACTAACAGCCAGTAAGAAAGGAACGTCTCTCACCTCTCCTTGTTCCCCAGGTGATGTTTGGTCCCTTCCACACAAACCAGGATCTAGGCTCCAGCAGCACATTGCCCCTAGTGCGGGGACCTGGTTTCATGATGTCATCAAGCCATCATGGCAGTGTGAGGCTGTGTGCCCAACCAGACCACACCACCCCACCAGACGACTATGGACACCTGCTAGGCCACCAGGGCACCTGCCAAGCCATCAGGGACACCGCCAGGCCACCAAGGACACCCACCAGACCACCAGGGACACCCCTGCCAAGCCACTAGGGACACACCAGGGACATCCCCTCCCAAGGACAACTCTGCCAGGCAAAAAGGCACACACCCACCAGGCCCACAGGGACATCCCCTAAGCCACCAGGGACATCCCTGAAAGATGACCCCACCCACTTTTAAAACAACACCCTTTAAATAATAAATTTTTTAATGAACCTTCTCCATTCACTTTTTTTCTCACGTTTGCCATTAACAATGCTTTTATTTATTTTAGTTTAAGGGGAAAAGTACACGCTATAGCAAAAACTCACCTTTATTTAAAAAAAAAAATGAAAAAAAATTCACCATACATTGTGTTAAGAGCATAATTTAAGTTTTGAGATAAACAGGAGAAATAGCCAAATAAAATTGCTGGTTTTAAGTACAGTAACACTTAATTTTTGAACTATAATTAGTAAAAATTATTAGTTATAAAAGTTAAAATTATTATTGGGAGAAAATATCTTTGCAGTAGTGGTCTTTAATGGAACTTAATGGAATTAAAATAGTAATAAGGGCAATAAAAATAACCTGATATTTGTGGTTGTATGAAAATATTTGGCAACTTTTAATTTGAGCTGAGTAACACATTTAAAAAAAGTTAAGCTAGTGCAGCAAAAGACTGAAAAATTGTGTGAATCTAAAAAGTTTAAAAATAAAAAAAACTAAACACCTAGTGGAACATTGAATCTCTTTAAAGTAAAGATGGCAAATTAATGAAAAACATTCCTTAAAGAGACTCCGTAACAAAAATTGCATCCTGTTTTTTATCATCCTACAAGTTCCAAAAGCTATTCTAATGTGTTCTGGCTTACTGAAGTACTTTGTACTATCACTGTCTCTGTAATAAATCAACTTATCTCTCTCTTGTCAGACTTGTCAGCCTGTGTCTGGAAGGCTGCCAAGTTCTTCAGTGTTGTGGTTCTGCTATGAACTCCCCCTTCCAGGCCCCTCTATGCACACTGCCTGTGTGTTATTTAGATTAGAGCAGCTTCTCTCTTATCTTTTACAAGCTGGATAAATCGTCCTCTGAGCTGGCTGGGCTTTCACATAGTGAGGAATTACAGACAAGGGCAAAGCTGTTTGCAGGAAGAAAAGAGCAGCCTGAAACTTCAGTGCATGAGAGATGCAGGGGGAAAGAAACACACAAATGGTCTCTTGAGATTCAAAAGGAAGGCTGTATACAGCCTGCTTGTGTATGGATGTATTTTCTATGTGTGGACATACTGTACATCAACCTACTTCCTGTTTTGGTGGCCATTTTGTTTGTTTATAAACAAACTTTTTAAAACTGTTTTTAACCACTTTTTAATGCGGCGGGGAGCGGCGAAATTGTGACAGAGGGTAATAGGAGATGTCCCCTAACGCACTGGTATGTTTACTTTTGTGTGATTTTAACAATACAGATTCTCTTTAATGTAAAATTTCAAACAATAAGCGTATTTGATCATCTACAGTGCACAATATTGTTTAAAAAAAAATCTGAGAAATCTGAGAAATTTCTGTATGTAAAGGACAAGGATAGAAGCCAGTACTGGATGGCTTTGATCTTCAAATCCTTGAGAGGAACTGCATTTAAACTAGACATTCTGCAGAATAATTCAGTGGGCTCAAGAATACTTTTGAAACCCATAGTCTGTGAATACAGATTCTTGTTGCAGCTGCAAATGCAAATTAAAACTCTACTGTTCAAATAAAATTTCCTTTATAAACATGATCTAGAAACAATAGTGCATTCTCTGGGCCCAAGCTTACATAAGATGAACATTTTTCACAGCAGGGTCCTAACATTAGGGCCCAGATGTGAGTTCCAACTCAAATTTATGTATGTTACAAATGAAATCTGTATTGATTTTACAAGCACCAATCCCTTTATTTCTCATACTCGTTCTTCTGAGTGGTTTCCAAGTGAATTCTTTGTAAAGATTCAGTTTCTAAAGGTGGCCGAACACACTATACAATTTTTTTTTAAATTCAAGAATTGCAATACATTTTTCTGACTGATTGTAACATTGCAAAAATGTGACCAATGTACCACACACATATGTTCAATTTTTCCTCAATTATGAAAAAAAATGATTGAAAACTCTAATAATAGATTGGGTCTGTACATCAAGTAATTCTACCACACACCATACAATTTGGGTAAAAACTGATCAGAGAAATCCAACAGTCACTCTCGATCTTTTATCAAATAAAAATGGGAAATTCAATCACATTTCTCGAACAAACTAAATAAAAGTTTTACATTTTATCAGAACAACCGATCATGATTATCATATTGGTGTAAAATTCGATCTTTTAATTGTATGGTGTGTGGCCATCTAAAGACCCTGTAAGCAGAGTCAATTGGGAAGGATAGCACCACAGGTTTTATAAAGCATTTCAGTAGTGTGCATGTTAGGAGAATGCTTTTATAAGGAATAAAGGTGGCCACACACAATACAATAAAATGTTCCGATTTTACAGAAATTCAATAAAAAAGATCACATTTTCTAAGAAATTGAAAGTTTTTATTTTATTTAAGCAAGAAATCCAATCAGATTTTTTTATTTGATAAAAGTTGATGAGTGTGAGTTGACGAGTTGTGAGTGCTGGATTTTTCTGATATTTTTTGAAAATTGACAAATTTTTGAAATTGTCAAATTTTTTTTTGCATAATTGGTTAAAAATTGAGCACACATATGTGGTACAATTGACAGTTTTTTTTCAAATGTTACAATCAGTCAGAAAAATTGATTGCAATTCTTTAATTGAAAAGATATTTAAAAAATTGTATGGTGTGTGGTCACCATAAAGTAAACTTTGAGAAACACTTCTTTTATGAGAAGTTCTAGTATAAAACCTGTCAGTAACAAGCTAAAAGGTTCAGGGTTGTTAGATTAAGAATTACTACCATATGTGACAGAAACTGAAGATGGGGTGCACTGATGTCAGGAACAGAAACTCACACTGTCACCTGAAACAATCATGAATGATTATTTCAGGCAGTGGAAATCTAGCCTGTATGTCGCTTTTAACAAGAAAACCCATTCTATTCCTCTCTTTAATACATTGGACTCTTTGGGTTCACAGCAGCAGGAACAACAGAACACTATTGTTAGTTTGGCTATTCTTAGTATATTATTTTGCTCTTGAACATTTTATAATATGTTTTTGAATTAAAATTGTAATTATTATTTAATTTTGTTTTTTTTCTTGTAAGGGCTCTTTCTGGCATTTTGACACAAAGTCAATACTTTGCGTTAGCCAAGGTAACATGAAAGTTCATAGACTACGTTGCAAAATACTCCACACCTAAATCATAAGTAATATATACTCAATGCGGAATTTGTTATTAATATAATACTTTGTATTGATTTGAGATTCTGTATAATCTTACTTATACAATGCAAATTTTCTGTAGTACAATACACTGCTTAACCATAAGTATTTCATTTTTGTATATGTTTGAAAAATTTTCAATAAAAACTATTGGAATTGAAAGTTCATAGACTTTCATTTTACTTTTCACATGTAACGGTGCGTTTTGGCGCCTTGCGGTACAATGCAGCCGGGAGCTTTTAAATGTCCAGCGCCAGCGTTTTCCCATCGGGTGAATTAGAACTACCGACACTAATCAGCGTCACACTGCAACATCCCGATATCCACGCCACAGATCATTGACGTTTGCTGGAAATCGGCTCTTGCAAGCGTTATGTAATGTGAAAGAGCCCTTAGTAGACTGTTTCAGTTTTGTTTGTTTTTTAATGTCTGGCATCATTTGTAATCTATGGTCACCTTAACCCTTGCATTTTACTGCTGCTAGTGTAAGAAAAATCCCACATATCTAATTTCTCAGAGAACAAAGCTTTGATATTGGAATAGGCAATGAAAAAGGAACAAAGCAGTCTGTTTAAGCATTGTAACTTTTTACATTAGTTCAACTATAACTCAAACACAGGCTGCTGTAATTTTAAATTTTAATTTAGTTTAGGATATTTCAAACATTATAAGCAGTTCCCAGCCCCCCTGGGGGAAGTGATTTTCCTTTTGCTTGGGAAGTAAAGTGTGCAAAGGGAAATTGCTTTCCTTAGGGGGTTGGAAAAAGCAAATTGAATTTCAAATATGGCATGGAAATGCACTGCAAGCTTTTATGCTGCACTAGTAACTTCTTTAGTTGCTTAAGCAAGCAATCTATGTTATGTATATAAATTGTTGCAAATATAGTTAACAAGTTAACAAGGCTGAAAAAGACATGTGCCATTAAATTCAACCTTTAACAGACTAACAGATTGTGGTCCATTGAGTGGAATTCAAAACAAATCTGCTTGGGCAATTGTTGATAATTTTACAGCAAGAGAAATAATTTTTTCTTGGTAATGCAAGGGTCATTTGTCCAATTATATGGATCAAAATGTTTTCATAATGGTCTTCACCCTCTGGGCAGCTGTAAGAAGATTCTGGTTAACAAAAGTACTGATTGTTCAGTTATTTTGTCCATTGAAAGTGTGTTTACAAAACAGTACAGTAAAGGTCCGTACACACGCCTGATAAAGGCAACGACGGGTCCGTAGTCACCTCCCGATGGGCGTGTTTTCAGCAGACAGTACAGCATGTGTACAGTCTGTCGGTGGACTGATAAGGCTGTTTCTGAGCGATCCGCCGGGCAGATCGCTCAGAAACAGCCTTATCAGTCCACCGGCCTTAAGGTAACAGTACTAATGCAGGATTAAGTACAAAGGTGCAAACTATTAAACTTAAAGACACGCACTGAGATATCAGGAATTGAAGTTAATGTTTTAGTTTGTGGAGTGTAAGTATATACAAAAAGCTAATCAAGTAAGCACTACTACTGTCCTTATATACCTCATTTACCTTGTCAATCCAATATTTTGCTCCCCCATCTATCTCTCCCTACAGCTAGAATAAAAGCAAAAAACACATTCCCATTGATTACTAGTGGCAGGCTCTGTATGGTTTGATTCCATAGCAAGGAAACCAGGGAACACTCCATTGGATGTAGAAAAGGAAAATACAAATGCCCTCCCCCACACACACACAGAGACTGCATGCCTAGTTAGAATATGTAGTCCTGGACTCAGAAAATATTTAAAAGTTAAAGTTATTTTACACAAAAACAGCAGGTGGTTATTTTCAGTATTCAAGCCTAATTTCTCCCTACATAGATTTTAATAGTTTGCAGATTTGCATATTGCTGACACTAGAATATGTTGTCCCCAGCATGGCTGAACTGCTTTTGAATACTATTCAAAGATGTGGCCACTTAACTAGCTTATATCCAATTATAGAAACTGGCACAAGCCGCACAATATTTCAGGCCAGAATCCGTTTATCAAATGTCCATGATAATAGGGTTCTGTCCCAAAACATTGTGAAAGTTAATTACAGGTATACCTTGAAGTCACAAACAATAGAGCTATGAATCGTTGGACATAAGGTAGTTAAGTGGCCAAATCTTTGCATACTATTGGAAATGTGAGTTGATGGAACTTCCCCCTTGGCGCACACTCAGTCTTGTCCAGGAGAATGCATCGCTGATGTTTTTCAGAGTTTAAAGTGAAGTAGGCTGCTAGTGTTGGGCGAACATCTAGATGTTCGGGTTCGGGCCGAACAGGCCGAACATGGCCGCGATGTTCGGGTGTTCGAGACGAACTCCGAACATAATGGAAGTCAATTGGGACCCGAACTTTCGTGTTTTTTAAAGCCTCCTTACATGCTACATACCCCAAATTTACAGGGTATGTGCACCTTGGGAGTGGGTACAAGAGGAAAATTTTTTTTTAGAAAAAAGAGCTTATACTTTTTGAGAAAATCGATTTTAAAGTTTCAACGGGAAAACTGTCTTTTAAATGCGGGAAATGTCTGTTTTCTTTGCACAGGTAACATGCTTTTTGTCGGCATGCAGTCATAAATGTAATACAGATGAGAGGTTCCAGGAAAAGGGACCGGTAACGCTAACCCAGCAGCAGCACACGTGATGGAACAGGAGGAGGGCGGCGCAGGAGGAGAAGGCCACGCTTTGAGACACAACAACCAATGCTATACAGTGGCGGGTGATCAGTGTACTACTGTTCCCAGCAGAGACACAGAGTGGCAGTAAACACAATGCTATATAGTGTGGGGGAGCGGTGTACTACTGTTCCCAGCAGCGACACAGAGCACAATGCTATACAGTGGTGGGTGAGCGGTGTACTACTGTTCCCAGCAGAGACACAGAGTGGCAGTAAACACAATGCTATATAGTGTGGCTGAGCGGTGTACTACTGTTCCCAGCAGCGACACAGAGCACAATGCTACACAGTGGTGGGTGAGCGGTGTACTACTGTTTCCAGCAGCGACACAGAGCACAATGCTATACAGTGGTGGGTGAGCGGTGTACTACTGTTCCCAGCAGCGACACAGAGCACAATGCTATACAGTGGTGGGTGAGCGGTGTACAACTATTCCCAGCAGCGACACAGAGCCCAATGCTATACAGTGGTGGGTGAGCGGTGTACTACTGTTCCCAGCAGAGACACAGAGTGGCAGTAAACACAATGCTATATAGTGTGGGTGAGCGGTGTACTACTGTTCCCAGCAGTGACACAGAGCACAATGCTATACAGTGGTGGGTGAGCGGTGTACTACTGTTCCCAGCAGCGACACAGAGCACAATGCTATACAGTGGTGGGTGGGCGGTGTACTACTGTTCCCAGCAGCGAAACAGAGCACAATGCTATACAGTGGTGGGTGAGCGGTGTACTACTATTCCCAGCAGCGACACAGAGCACAATGCTATACAGTGGTGGGTGGGTGAGCGGTGTACTACTATTCCCAGCAGCGACACAGAGCACAATGCTATACAGGGTGAGCGGTGTACTACTGTTCCCAGCAGAGACACAGAGTGGCAGTAAACACAATGCTATATAGTGTGGGTGAGCGGTGTACTACTGTTCCCAGCAGCGACACAATGACTGGGGGGACCCTGGCTAGCCTGGCTGGAGAGAGAACTACCCTGCCTGCCTACCCAAAGCTAAACCCACAGACAAATGGCGGAGAAATGACGTGGATCGGGTATTTATTTACCCGAACCACGTGACCCGTTCGGCCAATCAGAGTGCGTTCGGGTCCGAACCGCGTTACCCGTTCGGCCAATCACAGCACTAGCCGAACGTTCGGGGAACGTTCGGCCATGCGCTCTTAGTTCGGCCATATGGCCGAACAGTTTGGCCGAACACCATCAGGTGTTCGGCCGAACTCGAACATCACCCGAACAGGGTGATGTTCTGCAGAACCCGAACAGTGGCGAACACTGTTCGCCCAACACTAGGCTGAACTACTTTAGAATCAAATCAGCCAGTATCCCCAATTCTAGCAAATCTACTTTTATACACCATTTACATTCACTTATCAATCTGATAGCTTTTACAATTTGGTTTAGTTAATTTTTAGTTAAAAGATGGGATTTAAATTATCACGAAGTCATGTCTTCCAATGTTTGATAGTAAGTTAAGCCATTTCTCTTTTGTTATTCTATTATCTTTAAACCAATAGCAGAGAGTTAAATAACCACAAATGAATAAAGACTTTGGAATTTTAACGTAGTACAACCAAGACATAATTAGAACATATTTTTCCTACAGTCTATAATTGAAATATTTCTCTGATTTTAATGTTTCATGCTCTGGGATCATGAGAAGATAGTAGCTCACAAGACAGATTAAAACAGATAAGTTTCTCTGTTTTAATCTTGAAATTGATATTGCATTTTCATGGTCTAGTGATTTTCATCACCTACCCTTGGCAAGGTATTGTGTCCTGATCCATAAGCCCAGGCTCCTCCAGCTGTTGATATGCTGGTCCTGTAATCCCATTGAGACGGCCCCTGGGTAGTGGAGGAGTTCTCCGAAAGGCATTTCTTTGTAGCATCCTACTCCTTTGGCTGGGACTGCAGCATGTTGAAAGGTTCCTGCACATTAAACACAAAAAATCATTTATTTATGTCTCGTGGAATGCAAAGTGCAGTGAATGATTTTATGAGAATGGTACTAATCAATGCATTTTATTTAGTGACAGCACAGTTATTTCATAGAATTTGAAAGTTCTCTTTAAAATGGAACTCCAGCCAAAACTTTTTATTTCATCTATTTTTTTGGCTTGTCTTGGCTTTTGCATAGGAAGAGAAAATTTTGGCTTCCTCTGACTCTATTTAAAATGTGTCATTTTCATGTACAGTATGTATAAAGAAAAAACATTCTGTCTGCACTACCTTGTAAATCGTCCCAGCCAGCAACAGGTTCTAATTTGGGATGTCACTGTATCAGAAAGCTATTATGTAAACTAGTTAGTTTGCAAGTGCTGTGCAGCCAGCCAAATCACCATGTGGCTTCAGTCCTAGTATTCCCACATGGGGATTGACTGGCTGCACTGCACTTGCCAACTGGTCCCCCCCCCCCACAATGGAAGTTGGGGGGGTGGGGGTGACAATGATCTCTGCAGGGGTTCAAACTACATTAGTATGCAGCCGGGCAGACCAGCTGGTGTAGGGGAGTAGAAGCATGCTCCCAGCAGAGTGGCAAGCACATGGGAAGAGGGAGAAAATGAGGCACTGCTTCCTAAAAACCTTTTAATCTAGCTGGGTAGTCACAGTGGTACAAAACAGCGAGGGTGTCAGAGCCTGATAGCTGTTTTGCCGGCTAATGGATAAAGGCGAGCCCAGTCCTGATTATTCCAATGCACAAGAAACTGCACAAGATGTGCTATTTGGAAGAAATAGTACAATCTGGCAGAAAGATGCACCAAATAAAGGCAGACACAGGGTTTAGGTTTAGGACAAAATCAGACAGTAGCCTGGAACAAGTGCTGTCACCTGCTCTTCAGTGGAAGAAGCTTTTATGTCCTTCATTACTCCAGAAATGTTAAACCTTATAGTTCTGGAAACAAATCGGGAGGTAGATGCAAGGTCGCAGACTGGAACCACACCAATCCTGTTCAAGCAAAGGACTGGAGATGATAGTGTTTGTGGGGTTTTTGTCTGCTAGCAGGAATACCATAAATACCATGAACCTTTTGCATCACTCTGGTCATAAATAGATGGAAGAGCCTATGGAATGTCTAGAAATTGCATTGATGATGGTACTGTTGGCAAAGATGGTAAATTTTCCAGATTGGAAGTTATCTGAAGGCAAGCAAAAGAGAGTATTTATTTTAGAACTCAGACAGCAACTTGTTATGCCCAGGGCTGGATTTAAGGCAAGGCTACTCAGGCAATGGCCTAGGCCACCACAGGATTAAGGGTGAGTGGGCAGTAGGCTATACTGGAGGCAGGGGTCATCAGGCTACCTGTACTGGAGGAATGGGGGGGGGCATCAGGAAATCTATACTGGAAGGGAGTGGGGGTGGGGGGGGTAATCTGGCTACCAGGGTTGTTCGGTTACCCCAATCATGAATTTGAGTAATGCCGATCATGGCTCCACCCACTTCTGTATCGGCCATGATCGGACTACTGGATAGAACCGGAATTACGAATTAGAATACGGTGTCGAGTCGGAATTACGCATTATATCAGAGTCAGAAGTCAGAATCACAAATGGCCTTTAAATTGCTTCCAAACCCTTTTTTACGTGAAATGATGCATCAGGTTTTTTGTTTTTTTTTTAAACATCAATTCCAGCTGCTGGTTCAGGGCTAACGGTTCCTGGCAAACTTCTGTGGTTCACGTTCACGGACAACCGCAAACTTTTCCGGAAGTTCGATTCGCCACATAGTGCATCATTAGGGTCAACTTTGACCCTCTACATCACAGTCAGCAGGCACATTGTAGCCAATTAGGCTACACTCCCTACTGGAGCCACTCCTCCCCTTATAAAAGGCAGGCAGTGTCAGGCATTGGACTCACTCGTGTGCCTGCAGTAATTAGAGACGGGAGATCTGCTGCAGATTCTCATAGGGAAAGCTTAGTTAGGCTCTTGTAAGCTTGTTAGCTTGCTCTTTGCTGATTCTTATTGCTAAAAAAGCACCCCTCAACAGCTCTTTTGAGAGCTAATCTTGTTCTTGTGATCTTTTTTTTTTGTGTGTGTGGTCCACTTGCATTATATACAGCCCTGTCAGTCAGTCACAGCTGGCCTTTGGTGTAATTCCTACTTTCCACTGCCAGGCCCAGCACATTCAATGACTACCTGTGTGTGTGACAGGCAGCTGCAGATTTGTAATCCCATCCCAATCACTGCACCTGTTCACTGTTCAGTGCACCTACCTACCTACCTACCTACCTACGTAAATGCACGCATTGTTAATACCACCAGTCATTGCACCTGTTCACGGCGGTACCTGTGTGTGTGTTTGACAGGTGTACATTTGTAATACCCATCACTGCATATACCTACCTGTTGTGTTCAGTGCACCCACCTACCTACGTGAGTCCACGCAGTGTGATATACCACTCCGTGCATACCTGTTAACTGCACCTGTGTGACTGCACATTGTATTAGTCAAGCCAATGCATACCTTTCACTTCATCCCCCCCAATATGGACAAAACAAAAGCCAGAGGCAGGCCACCTGGCAGGTCTGTTCGAGGTTGCGCTGTTGTGATTTCGTGTGGCCCTCGAGCAAAGTGCAGTGTTCAGAAGAAGGCACGTGCCATCAACCCCCAATATTGTCAGGACGTAGTTGACTATTTGACACAGAACACCTCATCTTTCTCAGCTTCTGCACAGAAGCGTGACATATCTTCCTCCTCCTGCTCTGATTCTGGCACCCCACTTAACACTCAGTCGGCCACCAACACCAAAGTGCCATCACCTCAGGACTAAGTGGTGTGGATTTTTTTTGTGTGTGTATCTGTCTCAGATGAGAGCAATGCCATCTGTACTCTCTGCCACCGAAAACTGAGCCGTGGAAAGACCAAGACCCGCGTAGGGACAACTACCTTACGAAGGCACGATTACAAAGCACAAACTGCAATGGGATGACCACCTGAGGAAAAGCAGCACACAAAAGCAAAGTCACACACTGCAGTGGAAGATACCAGGCTGCAATTTTTTCTCAAAAAAGGCGATACCTAAACTGTACCGTGATGTTAAAAGGCAAGTGGTGACATCTCTGGCACACAGCGTTGGGTCAAGGATCCTTCTGACCATGGATGCCTGGTTTGCAAAGCACGGTCAGGCCTGCCTGAAGACTAAGTCAGTCCCCACATGTAAATGTGGTTGGATAAGCACCCCAGAAGATTTTTACCGATGTGCCTGGTCGCTGGGAGGGTCAGCACTTCACTCCCAATATTAAGTCTTCAAAAGGTTGAGACCGGCACCATCAAGAAGTTTTAAAGCTCTTTATTGATTAAAATATGTCAAGACACATGACAGCAAAAGTAGGCGACGTTTCGGAGGGTTACCTCCTTTTTCAAGCCCTGTCCGTGTCTAACTGTTTCCTCCTAAGTACCTTCCTTTTATATATTGTCAATGGAGAAATTAACCAATGGCATGCATGGCCACTATGTGGCGACCAATCCCCTTCTACCTGGTCTCACGGACCTGATGGGGAACTTATCATTATTATGCATGCTCCCAGTGACGTCCCATCTCACATGGCAGGGCGGAATGGCAAAACCCGCGCCGCCCCAGTCTGCTAAAGCGCCGACCAATGGCATGCACACAGTAGTTGAAAAAATCTCCACAGGACCGCCCATCGCCGGCGGACCTGATGGGGAACTGCGTGCTACGCTGCGCCTCTAAGAGCCGCCCACTGGCCAGGCGTCATAGGGACACGTATGCGGAAAAAATATCCGCACACGTGATCTCCTAAAGCAGCATGACGTCCGATGACGTCAGCGCGCCCGCGTGGGACGCAGAAGAGCCCGTCCTTGGAGCGCAGAAGAGCCCGACCTGGCAGCCGGCCTGGCCAGGTCGGGTCGGCCACCGAAGACGACCGGAAGCCTCTGGAGCGGCGGCGAGGGCACCTCCTGCCTGCCACGGGCTGGAGGAAGCCCAAGGTAAGTGGATATGGATTTTTATTTTTTTAAACGTTTCCCTGAACCTTCCCTTTAAGAAGTCACTCTCTGTAGACATGAGAAGAAAGGGGTATCCCTCTCCACCAAGGGTGGATATATACTATATTATAGACTGAACAGAGGCGCCAAAAGAATAAAAACAATATTTAAAATATTTAAAAATGCTTAGGAGGCAGTGGTGGACTTACCTCCCTCAAGCAGACACAAAAAAACTGTGTAGTTGAACAACAGTAAATTTATTGGTACACTCCAGGATTTTTATACAACGCGTTTCGCAGGTCTATACCCGCTTCATCAGGCAGTGGAGGTAGGAGTACACAGCAGAATGTCAGAATCACACCTGGCACCTTTGTGTGATTCTGACATTCTGCTGTGTACTCCTACCTCCACTGCCTGATGAAGCGGGTATAGACCTGCGAAACGCGTTGTATAAAAATCCTGGAGTGTACCAATAAATTTATTGTTGTTAAACTACACAGTTTTTTTGTGTCTGCTTGAGGGAGGTAAGTCCATCACTGCCTCCTAAGCATTTTTAAATATTTTAAATATTGTTTTTATTCTTTTGGCGCCTCTGTTCAGTCTATAATATAGTTGACTGGCTTACACAGCACACCCCATCTTCAACAGCTTCCTCACAGAACCTTTATGTACCATCCTCCTCCTGCTCTGATTCAGGCACCCCACAACTTACCACTTGCCCAGCAGCCAAAACCACCACTAGCACCACAGCCACTCAACTTGATATGTCAGAGGAGGTATTTAAACATTTGTGTGATGAATTTAGTGATACAAAACCATTATTGGCAGAAGATGAAGGGATAAGGATTTTACCTGATATGTGTCAGACAGGCGTCAGTACACACGTGGACGTAAGGTGTGTGGATGATGACGATGATGTAGAGCTCGTTGTTGGTGCCTTTTTGGAGATGTCTGATACAAGTGAAGCAGTTGATGATGATGACTATGGGCTTGATTCACAAAGCCGTGGAAACGGTTTAGCACGGGTGTGCTAAACAGTTAGCACGTGAAGTGCCGTTCGCGAACTTTTGCGCGTGCAAAGTGCCGCGATTCGCGCAATCGCGGACTTTTGTGCATGCAATTTGCAGCAAATCGTGGCAAATTGCGCACGCAAAAGTCACGTGCCCACAAGAAGAGATAAAGAACAGGGGGACAGCTCAGATAGGGAGACAGTGAGGAGGAGGAGACGAGTTGTTGTAACTAGCAGGGGAGCTCGTCAAAAGGAGCTAGTGGCACTCTCAGATAGCATGTATTGCCACCACCAGCAGAATGCCGTCATTTCAAAGCTCACTAGTGTGGCATTTTTGTGTGTGTCTGCCTCTGATAATAGCGTTGCCATTTGCAACCTCTGCCAAAGGAAACTGAGTTGTGGAAAGTCCAACACCCCCCTAGGGACAACTGCAAAGGCACATGATGTTACATCACAAAACACCTATGGGATGAACACATGAGGAAAAGCAGCACACAAACTCAAATCCACCCTCCTCCTTCCTGGTCCAGCATCTTCAGCCACATCAACCTCTGCTGTCCTTGCCCCATCTCAACCACCCTACACTCCGTCGCCTCTCACCTTGAGAAGTTCCTGCTTGTCATCTGCCCACAGTCAGTTGTCTGTCAAGGAAGTTTTTGAGCGGAAGAAGCCTGTGTCTCCAAGTTACCCCCTTGACCGGCATCTGAGAGCTGGCTTGTCAAAACTGTTAACCTGACAGCTTTTATCATACAAGCTGTTGGTATCTAGTGTTGATCGAACAGTGTTCACCACTGTCCGTTACTCCCTGAATATCTGGGTGTTCCGGTTCGGCTCGAACCTATCCGAGTACCTCATGGTGCTCGGCCGCGTTGTTTGAAGCCCCTAGCTGGAGAGGTAGCAGGCAGGAAGGGGGTATTGGGCCTAGCGGTGGGGAGGGGAGATGGAACCTCCCTCACCTGGGTCCCCCGACCTCCGCTCCCCTCCAGCTTTAAAAAGTTAAGTAGCATCCGCTACTATTAAGAGGTAACGGGTGGGGATCACTCACCTCTTCCAGTTCCAGCGTGCGTTCCACTGACGTCACTTCCTGCAACGCTGCCCACTGTATTGTAAGTGGACGGCGTTGCAGGAAGTGACGTCAGTGGAGCGCACGCTGGAACGAGGAAGAGGTGAGTGATCCACAGTGTTGGGGCAAGGATCCATCTGACCACTGATACCTGGTCTTTCAGGGCAGGTATATTATGTACACTGCACATTGGGTAAACCTTTTGGTGGCTGCTAAGCAAGGAATGCGCTGCTCTGCAGCAGAGTTGGTGACACCGCCATGACTTGCAGGCAGGCCTGCTGCCACCTCCTCTTCTTCTCCTACTCCTCCTCCATCCTCTTCGCTATCCTCCTCGGCTGAGTCCATTTCTGCTGCTGCGGCTTTCTCTGTTACAACAACCACAACTGCACCTCCCCAGCTCCTCAGGGCCTATTCCACATCCCAGGTACGATGGTGTCACACCATCTGGGGCCTGACTTGCCTGCAAGCCGATTGGACAAGTACTCATGGCTGCTCTGAAGGAACTGGTGGATCAGTGGTTGACCCTGCACCAACTAGAGATCGGCTAAAGTTGTTTATGACAACGGAACAATCTGTTGACGCCATTGAATTTGGGAAAGTTAACACATTTGCCCTGCATGGCACATGTGTTGAATCTTATACAATGCTTTGTGTCTAAGTATCCAGACTTACAGGAGGTCTTTAAGCAGTCCAGGAAGGTGTGTGGCCATTTCAGGCATTCCTACACAGCGGCGGCGCGCTTTGCAGATGTTCAGCAGCAAAAGAACCTGCCAGTGAGGTTCTTAATTTGCAACAGCGTGACTTGCTGGAATTCAAGTCTGCTAATGTTTGATCGCCTGCTCCAACAACAACAACAACAACAAAAAAGTAATCAACAAGTATCTGTATATGTACGGAGCTGGGACAGGCCGTGGGGAGCTCATGAGCAATGCCTGCAGGCTTATGCGACCTTTTGAGGAGGTAACAAACCTGGTGAGTCACAGCAAAGGCACCATCAGCAACCTGATCCCATACGCTTTCTTCCTGGAGCGTACCATGCGAAGAGTGCTGGATCAGGCCGTAGAGGAGCGTGACCAGGAAGAGGAAGAGCTGTGGGCACTATCATCACCACCAGAACCAGACTTATCGTCGACACCTGCTGTAGGGAGGAGGAAGAGGAGTCAGAGGAGGAAGGTAGCTTTGAGGAGGAGGTGGAAGAATAACTTCAGCAGGCATCCCAGGGGGCTTGTGGTCACCTTTTGGGTACCCGTGGGGTTGTACGTGGCTAGGGGGAGGAGGAGAACTTCAGTGACATCAGTGAGGAAGAGGAATGGGAGATGGCTAGCTCGACATCCATACTTGTGAAAATGGGGCCTTTCACGCTGTTCTGCCGGTTGAGGGACCCCCGTATAAAAAGGCTCAAGGGGAACGACCTGTAGTGGGTGGCAGCACTACTACACCCTTGGTATAAGCACAAAGTGATGGATATGTTACCGAACTATCAGAAGATGGAAAGGATGCAGCAGTTGCACAACAGCCTGCACAGTATGCTGTGTGTCACAGCATGACAGGAAAGAGGTGCCAGTAATCCTCCTCCTTCTCCCATAGCCACGCCAGCAAGGGCAGGATGCTCTTCCAATGTGATGGTGGACATCGGACATTCGGACATGTGCAGTTTTTTTAGTCCGACGCATCGACACAACCCCTCGGAATCCACCCTCCGAGAACAGGACCACTGACAGGTAGTGGACTAGCTGGACTTAACTGCGGATATCGACACTCTGAGCAGTGATTAACCCCTGGACTACTGGGTGTGCAGGCTTGACCTGTGGCCTGAGTTCTCACAATTTGCTATCGAACTTCTGTCTTGCCCCACCTCAAGCGTCCTGTCAGAAAGGACCTTCAGCGCAGGAGGAGGGATTGTCACTGAGAAGAGAAGTCACCTAGGTCAAAAAAGTATTGACTACCTGACCTTTATTAAAATGATTGAGGCATGGATTCCAGAGGGTTACTGCCTGCCAGAAGACTTGTAAATCAGTCCCCACACAGCTGTATATGCTCTTTGCATGCCGTGTGACTTCTCCGCAACAAGGGTCCAGGTTAATCCTGAATTTTTAAAGCCGCTGCTGCTTCAAAACCGAATTTTTCTGGCATATGACTGTACATGCCTAATTTTTCTGGCTTCTGGTACTACACAGTGGCTGCAACAATCCAGAAAAGGCATGTACATGACATCAATTCCCCTTTGTGATTGTTACCTTGTTGTGGTGAAGAGGCTTGCATTTCACAATGAAGCAATGACCTATATGAGTGTTTTGGGGCACACCCAAATAGAGTTGGGCCGAACGGTTCGCCGGCGAACGTGGTTCGCGCGAACTTAGGTGGTTCGCGTGCGGGTGTCGCACGCGAACGTTTTGCGGCAAAAGTTCGCAAAAAATCGGTTCGCCCCATAATGCACCTGAGGGTCAACTTTGACCCTCTACATCACAGTCAGCAGGCCCAGTGTAGCCAATTAGGCTACACTAGCCCCTGGAGCCCCACCCCCCCTTATATAAGGCAGGCAGCGGCGGCCGTTATGGCCACTCGTGTGCCTGCATTAGTGAGAGTAGGGCGAGCTGCTGCAGTCTCTCATAGGGAAAGATTAGTTAGGCTTAACTTCTTCCTGGCTGCATACCTGTTCTGTTCAGTGAGCCCTCAGCCCACTGCATACCTGTACTGTGATCCTGCCACTGCATACCTGTTCAGTGATCCTGCCACTGCATACCTGTTCATTGATCCTGCCACTGCATACCTGTTCAGTGATCCTGCCAGTGCATACCTGTTCATTGATCCTGCCACTGCATACCTGTTCAGTGATCCTGCCAGTGCATACCTGTTCATTGATCCTGCCACTGCATACCTGTTCAGTGATCCTGCCACTGCATACCTGTTCAGTGATCCTGCCAGTGCATACCTGTTCATTGATCCTGCCACTGCATACCTGTTCAGTGATCCTGCCACTGCGTACCTGTTCAGTGATCCTGCCACTGCATACCTGTTCATTGATCCTGCCACTGCATACCTGTTCAGTGAACCCGCCACTGCATACCTGTTCTGTTCAGTGAACAGTTTGGTGTGTCAGTGTGAAGCAGTACCTTAATTACACTACCTGATTGATGTATACACATGCAAGATGTTTTAAAGCACTTTAGGCCTGTCATTTAGCATTCAATGTGATTTCTGCCCTTAAAACGCTGCTTTGCGTCAAATCCAGATTTTTCCCGGGGACTTTTGGCATCTATCCCACTCCGCCATGCCCCCCTCCAGGTGTTAGACCCCTTGAAACATCTTTTCCATCACTTTTGTGGCCAGCATAATTTTTTTTTTTTTCAAAGTTCGCATCCCCATTGAAGTCTATTGCGGTTCGCGAACTTTAACGCGAACCGAACCTTCCGCGAAAGTTCGCGAACCCGGTTCGCGAACCTAAAATCGGAGGTTCGGCCCAACTCTACACCCAAACTGATAAGGTTGTTGCTTCATTGTGGACAGACCAAATTAGATAGGCTAGATACATGTTGAACCAGAGTTTTTCTGGTCACTTTACTGTCAGTAAACTACCTCAGCCTGACCATATGGGCTGGAAAACCGCCATCACCTGAACTTTCGCCAATGTGTGCATAAGCACGGCAACCACTACACAAAGATTGACACAGAGAGGACTAACATTTAAGTCCTGAGAGGTACAGACTAACCAGCAAGCTCATGGTGACCCAGAGCTCATTGGAGTGTGTAAGGGACTACAATGGTCCTAAAAGCCCCCTTACTAAGATGTTAAGAAAAACAAAAGTTTGCTTTCTTAAAACAGAAAGAATTTGCGATAATTCAGGTTGGAGTGAGCTCGAGATGTCTCCCAAGGCATCACTGCTGAATATATGCAAATTAACCATTGTACCCTTAGAAGCTAAACACACCTCCAGAACCGCTGGAATGCAATGATGTGTCAGCTTGTTAATTTGTACAGAGCCATAATAATCCAACATGCATACAGACTGTTTCGGATTGTTTGATCCTCATCAGTGCATGGCATGGAATAATTTGGCTCTTCTTAAGGAAGCAAACTTTTGTTTTTCTTAACATCTTAGTAAGGGGGCTTTTAGGACCATTGTAGTCCCTTACACACTCCAATGAGCTCTGGGTCACCATGAGCTTGCTGGTTAGTCTGTACCTCTCGGTGTTACAAGCCCTACTCCATAGAGCCAAATTATTCCATGCCATGCACTGATGAGGATCAAACAATCCGAAACAGTCTGTATGCATGTTGGATTATTATGGCTCTGTACAAATTAACAAGCTGACACATCATTGCATTCCAGCGGTTCTGGAGGTGTGTTTAGCTTCTAAGGGTACAATGGTTAATTTGCATATATTCAGCAGTGATGCCTTGGGAGACATCTCGAGCTCACTCCAACCTGAATTATCGCAAATTCTTTCTGTTTTAAGTAAGCAAACTTTTGTTTTTCTTAAGTCCTGAGAGTGTCAACTATTATCAACTCTTTGCAGTTGTTTGGGGTGTGTCAAACTGCGAGTTTGGTCTGTCAGAGTTTGGTCTGTCAATGAGAAGTGTACATACTCAGGGCCGCCATCAGGGGAGGATAGCCGTCACTTCCGTGAGGGGCCCCCAGGGGGCTCGCCTGCCACCCCCTCCTCCTTCTTACTTCTAGGAGTGTGGCCGCCTGGTTCTCCTGCCACCGCCCACCCACCCGACTGAACACCCAGCACCCTGTACTGTCTGCAGCCTCCTCCCGAGCTCCCTGCACTGCCCGGCACAACCAAACTCCAGATCAGTGGTGGCCGGGGGGCCCAGTGCCCAGAGAGCGGAAGGCAGCGCAGTAAACTGGAAGTGAAAGGATGTCTTCCTGTTTTTGAAATATCGCGTGAAGCCCCTGTACACTGTACAGCAGCTCCAATTCTCCTAGCACTATGAGTCCCGGCCACGAGCTGTGGAGATGAGTGCAGCTGCAGAGGGAATTACCGGGTGGTCAGGAGTTTGCACAGCGGGCTGGATGGTGGGTCTCGGTCTGACTGGAACACATGGTAGAAACTTGGAGGAACTGTGGAAGAGCCGGGCTGGCAGAGACAACACACACACAGCCTTGCCTGCAGATCAGCCTGGCCCTGGACTGTGGAGTCTGAAGAACATCCTGCAAAGATAAGAGGGACACAGGCACAGCAGCTGTTTGTTTTCTACCCCCCAGTCCAGACTGCAAATCACGGGGGATTCGGGGAAAGGGAAGAGTGCTCAGCTGAACGGAACAGGAGTTCAGCTCACACTGTGAGAATCGGAGCAGCCTTTTACAGTGCACAGGGGAAAGAAGCACTGGCTGCAGAAAGCTGTAGGATCTGATGCCTCCTGACTGAATACCTTCTGCTGCTGTGACCCTGGCCTGCATGCTCGTGAGTACCTGAACCCACTCCCCACTACCAATGTTCCCAGAAACCCCCACCCCCTCCCTTCTATAGATGAACCATAGCTCCCAGCAAGCCCCCCCACCCACATTCATAAAGGTACTACAGCTCCCAGAAAGCCCCCCCCCCCCACATTCATAAAGGTACTACAGCTCCCAGCAAGCCCCCCCCCCACATTCATAAAGGTACTACAGATCCCAGCAAGCCCCCCTCCCACATTCATAAAGGTACTACAGCTCCCAGCAAGCCCCCCCCCCCCCACAATTATAAAGGTACTACAGCTCTCAGCAAGCCCCCTCCCACATTCATAAAGGTACTACAGCTCCCAGCAAGCCCCCCCCCCTTTGAGGCACCAAAGATCCCAGCATGCCCCTCCTCCACAGGTGAGTGTGTTCCACTGAAAATGTTCTGCAGGGGAACGGGGGGATCACTACTTACATTAGAGGAGGCCTGGGGGTCCAGCAACCATCTCTGATGCCCTGGGGGACAACCCAGTACTATGTGGATGCTGGAACATTGAAGGTGTGAGAAGTTTTCTTTCATAGTTCCAGGTACTGTTCTTTTTAGTTGCTGGGGGGGGGTGTCATTGTTGGGGGGGGAGGGGCTGGTGACAGATGGGCATTGGGTGATAAAAAGTACAAATCCGGCCCTTGAGAGGATGGATAGAAGGCTGCCCTGGAGGTCAAGCTACTGCTGCTTGATATGCTGCTCATTGATTATTGTATGTGAGAGTGTGTGTGTGTGTGTGTGTGTTGTGTTGTGCGTGCGCGCTGGGGATTAGGTTGCTCGATGCCCCCAATCTGTGCCATGTGCCTGAGCAGCCAGTAGGCGAAGGTATTGCAGCCGCATTCTGATAGAGCAGAGCATGACCCCCCTTTTCCCAGTCATCCCTATTGTTGTCAGGGTGGCCTGAATCTCTCAACAGTGCATGGCAGGCCTCCCAGACAGCAGTGCAGCCCCGGGGGGGGGGGGGGGGGGGGGGGCGGGGGCCCAGGCCTGATGATGTGTGAGGGGCCCCAAAATTTCTGATGGCGGCCCTGCATAACCTTTACACTACCACCATGTGTACACACTCCAGACAGTGGCGTAGCTAAGGAGCTGTGGGACCTAATGCAAGTTTTACAATGGGGCCCCCCAAGCATTCTATACATAACAATTGAGACAGGGCACCAAAAACTGCCGATGGCAACTACAGTGTCAGAGGTGCGAGAAGGGAATGGGGAACAGTTTGTTAATGATTACCACAATTCAAAGTATCTATAGAAGTCATTATTATGAGCACAGGACCAATAGAGAGCTAATACTGTAGTTGCCTGGCAGTCCTGCTGATCCTCTGCCTCTAATACTATTAGCCATAGCCCCTGAACAAGCATGCAGCAGATCAGGTGTTTCAGACTTTAAAGTCAGATCTGACAAGACTAGCTGCATGCTTGTTTCTGGTGTTATTCAGATACTACTGCAGAGAAATAGACCAGCAGGGCTGCCAGGCAACTGGTATTGATTAAAAGGAAACAAATATGGCAGCCTCCGTATACCTCTTACTTCAGTTCCCCTTTAAGTAAAGACAACTTTGACCAAAATTCACCAGAAATTCTCCAGAATTTTCCAGCCACAACACTAACACCTTACACCCAAGGGATAATTTATAGTTTTAAACAGAATTCAAATACTCAGCATGTTGCCACTGCTCTTATCCATGCTATGCCTTCTGGCATACACCCGTAAGCAACATAGCTACATGCACCCTCCCTATGTAGCACACTCCATACTCGTCATCTCACCCTCCCTGTTCTCCTCACCTTTCTTGCCCCCCCCCCCCCCCCTGCAGCTCTATACATTCCCAGGCAACATTTAAAGAGACTCCGTAACAAAAATTGCATCCTGTTTTTTATCATCCTACAAGTTTCAAAAGCTATTCTAATGTGTTCTGGCTTACTGCAGCACTTTGTACTATCACAGTCTCTGTAATAAATCAACTTATATCTCTCTTGTCAGACTTGTCAGCCTGTGTCTGGAAGGCTGCCAAGTTCTTCAGTGTTGTGGTTCTGCTATGAACTCCCCCTTCCAGGCCCCTCTATGCACACTGCCTGTGTGTTATTTAGATTAGAGCAGCGATTAGAGCAGCTTCTCTCTTCTCTCTTATCTTTTACAAGCTGGATAAATCCTCCTCTGAGCTGGCTGGGCTTTCACATACTGAGGAATTACATACAGGCAAAGCTGTCTGCACTCTGCAGGAAGAAACAGCCTGACACTTCAGTGGAAGATAGCTGCAGGGGGAAAGAAACACACAAATGATCTCTTGAGATTCAAAAGGAAGGCTGTATACAGCCTGCTTGTGTATGGATGTATTTTCTATGTGTGGACATACTGTACATCAACCTACTTCCTGTTTTGGTGGCCATTTTGTTTGTTTATAAACAAACTTTTTGAAACTGTTTTTAACCACTTTTAATGCGGCGGGGAGCGGCGAAATTGTGACAGAGGGTAACAGGAGATGTCCCCTAACGCACTGGTATGTTTACTTTTGTGTGATTTTAACAATACAGATTCTCTTTAAATCCCACTTGCATCTGCTGACACTTTCCCTTCTCCTCCTATCTATACTGTATCACCTAACCCTGGGCCACAGCCTCTCCACAGACAAGCCTCCCCTGCCCACCTGCCTCTCACACCCTATAGTTCTCCTCACACAACTAACCTTATTCACATATTTCGCAAACCCCAATCACCCCGCCCCCTCCCATATCAGGTGCTTTATGGAATGCCCGCTGGGTATGTAGTAAACTGGAACATATCCATGCCATTTTTATCTCACATGGCCTCACCTTTTTTGGAATAACTGAAACATGGTTACTCCCCTCAGACACTGTCTCGCCTTCTGCACTGTCATATGGCGGCCTACAATTCAGCCACACACCCAGACATGGTAATAAACATGGCGGGGCTGTAAGCATCATTCTTTCTCAAACTGTTCATTCAGCCCCCTGCCTCCTGGCTTTTACTTCGAAAATCGATTTTAAAAATGCAAAGAAAAAAGGTTTTTTAATCTAAATACAGTTTAAAAAACATTTTTCTTTGCATATTTAAGATTGATTTTCTCAAGAACTACAATGTCTTTTCGGAAATTATTTTTTTGACTTGTACCCAATATTCTCCTTAACATGATTAGCTATTTTGGTAGCAATAGCATGTATAGGAGTTTTGCTATTAACCGCTAAATTTGCCACAAAATTTCACGAAATTGCATACAGAATTATGATTTTTCCCTGAAATTTCACATTATGATTATGATGCGTAAATGCAAATTTGTATACGAAATTTCACATATGCAAAATTTCAGCCCACCACTGCTCAAAGCGAGTCTACTCCTCCTTTCACCTTCAAATTTCCATAATCTATCACCCCACAGGTCCAGCCAGTCTTTTCTTAGACCACTTCTCAGCATGGCTTCCCCTCTTCCTGTTCTCTGACATTCCCTCAGTCAGCGCCTCCAAGTATCTGTCAATTACCGCCTTCCTTGTCCTCAAACTTTGGCCCACCTCTGCAACCCATGCTGATGACAACACATTCGATCTAATCTTCATTAGATGCTGTTTCCTATCCAACTTCACTAACTCTGCCCTCCCACTATCTGATCATAATTTACTCAAATTCAACATCCTTTCATCCAGTCCCTACACCTCCCCATGACACACTTGTATACACAAGTTCTGCAACAATCACAATCTCAAGCTCCAAACACTATCAACCTCTCTGCATTCTCTACTCACTCTACCCCCCTCTTTTACTGAGCTAGCAGCTGCCCATTATAACAACACCTTAACTTCAGCCATTGACTCTGTAGCTCCCCCCTTCATGGTTTACTGTCACAGTGCCCTTCAACAACCCTGGCTTAATGAGGAGATTAAACTACTGAAACTCCACTCCCGGATAGCAGAATGGCATTGGGGAAAAAATGATTTGCCTGAGCACTTCCAGAGTTACAAAGGGGCTTTACATACACTCAGACAGTCCCTCTCAGCAGCCAGACATTCATACTTCAACTCACTAATCTCTTCACAGTCCTACAACCCTAAACTACTCTTTGCTACATTCAACTCCCTCCTCCTGCCCCAACCTCCACCTTCCACTGCCTGCATCTCAGCTGAGGATTTTGTCTCTTTCTTTAGTGACAAAATCACCAACATCAGAAAAAGCTTTACCCAGCAGCCTCCTCTCTCCATACAAACCCCTAAAGTTACATCTCCCTAACTAACTTTTCAACACTATTTGAACTCACTGTCTCCTCTCTTATTTCTAAATCATGTCCCACCACATGCCCCCTTGACCCCATGCCCTCTCATCTCATTACTCACATATGCTCTACCATCTCACCTGCCTTAACCTCCTTCTTCAACCCTTCTCTCACCATAGGTAGAGTTCCACCCACACTCAAGCAATCCCTCATAATGCCTATACTCAAAAAACCTTTTTGTGACCCCTTGCCCAACTACTGCCCTATTTCTCATCTCCACTTCTCTTCTATAATACTTGAGTGTCACAACTACCCTGACTTAACCCATCACCTCACTGCTAATTCTCTGTTTGATGACCTTTAATTTGGATTCCGCCTCAGCCACTCAACCAAAACTGTGCTACTCAAAGTAACCAACGACCTGGCAATTGCTAAATGTAAAGACCTCTACTCGATACTCATCCTCCTAGACCTCTCTTCCACTTTTGACACAGTGGACCACCCTCTCCTTTTCCAAATCCTCTCCTCCATGGGCAGTCAGGGTCTTGCCCTCTCCTGGCTTTCCTCTTATCTCACATTACAGACCTTCAGAGTCACTCACTCCATCATCACCTCCTCTCCATGACCCCTCACTGTTGGAGTCCCCCAAGGCTCAGTCCTCAGACCGCCCCTTTTCTCTATCTACACTTATGGTCTTGGTCAGCTCATTAGTTCTTTTGGCTTCCAATATCACCTTTTACGCTGATGATACCCAAATCTACATTTCAGAACCCGACTTGGATACAGCTCATGCCCCTGACTGTCTCAGTGCAATAGCCTCCTTCATGTCCTCCCATTTTCTAAAACTCAACCTCACAATGCAATGCCCCTGCCTGGCTTCACTATTTCTGTTGATGGAACTTCAATAAAGCCTGTCCCCCAGGCTCGCTGCCCAGGTATAAACCTGGATTCAAGTCTCTTATTCAAACAACACAGTGACAAACTATCCTCCTCTTGTCGCCTCCACCTAAAAAACATCTCCCACATCCGCCCTTTTTTCACACAGGACACTACCAAATGCCTGGTGCATTCCCTGATTATTTCACAACTAGACTATTGCAACTCTGTTATGTGGCTTCCCCTCCAACCATCTAGCCCCACAACAGTCCATCATAAACTCTGATACACGACTCATCCACCTTTCCTCCCGCTTCTTCAGCACTACCCCACTTTGTCAGTCACTTCACTGGCTGCCATTTAGACACAGGATACAATTTAAAATCCTTATCCTCACCTACAAAGCCCTCCATAACCTAGCTTTTTTTCAGTCCAGTGTATCCCTGGCATCCTTTTAGATGTGCACCTGTTCTAAATAGATACAGCTCTTAATCAGTGTACAGGATACACTCATCTAAAGGGATACAGAAACACCTTTTTAAATGTCTCCTTCTCTGCTGTTAGCTCTCCCTATTGGCTATCTGGCTCCCTTTATTGGCTGTCTGCTACATCTGTCAACATTTACCATAAGGAGATTGTGAGTTACTGACCGGTCAGAGCTGAAGATAAATACCAAACATTTTTACTTGATTTACCGAATAATTTAATCATTGTAGATTTCAATTTCTTGACAAGTTTACATTTCTTGAGGTATTTAACGCGGGACGCACAACTCAGTAATTTACCTCACTATTCATTTATTTTACTTTTGAGTGCAGTAATAGGTTTAGTGAATAGGCATTTGACAAGGTGATCGGTACAATCAGCTGTTTTCTGCATTACCAAATGCAGTAATGCTTAGTGAAGTGAAGCCAATGTGGGAAGGGTTTCTCCACAATATCAGCCACATAGACCCCCCGATAATTAACCACTTCAGCCTACAGTGTTGTTTACCTTATGCATCCGAGCAACTTTCACCTCCCATTCATTCGTCAACTTTATAGCTACTTATACCAATTAATTGATCTATATCTTGTTTTTTTCCGCCACTAATTAGGCTTTCTTTGGGTGTTACATTTTGCTAAGAATTATTTTTTTTCTAAATCCATTTTAACAGAAGGATTAAGAAAGAAATGGAAAAAAATCATTATTTCTCAGATTTTGGCCATTATAGTTTGAAATGAATACATGCTACCATGATTAAAACTCATGTATTTTATTTGTCCATTTGTCCCGGTTATTACACCATTTAAATTTTGTCCCTATCACAATTTATGGCGCCAATAATTTTATTTAGAAATAAAGATGCATTTTTTTCAATTTGCGTCCATCACTATCTACAAGCTTATGATTTAAAAACATATAATAATATACTCTCTTGACATGCATATTTAAAAAGTTCAGACCCTTAGGTAACTATTTTTTTTTTTTAATTGTAATTTTTTTTTATTATTAAAACATTTATTTGGGTAATTTTTGATGTGTGAGGTAAACAGCTAATTTTAAATGTAATGTAATTATTTAATAAAATAAATGTATGTGGGTGTAGTTTACTATTTGGCCACAAGATGGCAACAGTCAAAAAGTCCTAGAAGCAAACGAACTCGCTTCCAGGAACAAGAAAGAAGAACATTTATTTTTTGCAGAAAGACCGCGGCCTCTAATAAAAGACTGTCGGTTTTTCTGCGGGGGACTTAGATCGATGAATGGGAAGTATATTCCCATTCATTGATCGGGGGATAACTGCAGGTGGTGGGAGCGCGCACCTCAGGCAACAGGAGCAGCACAGTCTATCTGGACGAATATATCCATCCAGATAGACTTAAGTGGTTAATATGAGAAAAGGTAAAGATTTCTCATGAGATGGGGATATTGGCTACTGATTGGAATGAAGTTCAATTGTAAGTTAAAGTGCCTATTTAAAACCTTTCCTGATGTCCACATTTTTGTTATAATATTGGAAAATTAAGTGTGACGCTTAACCACCTCAACACTAAGGGGGTTTTCCCCTTATGGACCAGAGCAGTTTTTACCTGTCAGGGCTCCTCCCTTTCATTTGCCAATAGCTTTATTACAACTTATCATAATGAAATGAGTTGTACTTTTTTTTCTGCCACAAATTAGGCTTTCTGTGGGTGATACTTGTTTTCAGTAATTACTTTATTTTATATGCGTTTTATAGTGAAAAACAAGAAAAATAAATAAAAAATACACTATTTATCCAATTCCATGTCCTATAGTTATAACATAAGCAATGCTTATACAGATGAAACCCACACATTTTATTTACCCATTAGACTCGGCTATCACAACATTTAAATTATGCTCCTAGTACAATGTATGGTGACAATAATTTATTTGGAAATAAAGGTGTACTTTTTCTGTTTCCCGATTTTGTGTCGAGTCAATAGTTACAAGCCCTTATATACTAAAATAACAGTAATATACCCTCATGACATGCATATTAAAGCAGCTGAGTCCCTAAAGTAACTATTAACAATTTATTTTTTTTATGCTAACACTTTTTTTCATAACAGGTGTTTTATTTAGGTAAAGATAGCAGAGGGGGTAATAAGGGGTTAAAATTAATGGGGCATTGCTTTTTACAGCAAAGTCCCCCGTATCTGGCACTGACGAAGAATGCCTGACGCCGGATACATGTGCTTGCCGGCTGCTTGAGAAACCAGACAAAATATTTCCCCTGAAATACTTACTGAGGCTCCAGCAATGTCTGGCAGTCTCCCTCTATCTCTCCACGGGCTCGGAGTGGCTTTCTGGCTTCCCCAGTGCATGGAAACTGGAGTGTCAGCTGACCCGCATCGGGTCATGTGATACTCTGGCTTCCATACACAGATGCCTGAAGCCACTAGAGGAAGACTGCTAGCCACTGGATCCTCCATAAGTATTTCATAGCCTGCCAGCACCCACATAAATCCCCCCAAAAGAGGTCCCCATCATCATGCCATTTAGTTGAGACTTCCAGTAGCCTGAAATACGGATAATGGGGACTTTGCTGTATTTATTTTAACCACTTAACATCTCAGTCGTTTTCAGCTTATGCATCCGAGCAATGTTCACCTCCCATTCATTAGCCTATAACTTTATCACTACTTATCACAATGAACTGATCTATATCTTGTTTTTTCCGCCACCAATTAGGCTTTCTTTGGGGGGTACATTTTGCTAAGAGCAACTTTACTGTAAATGCATTTTAACAGGAAGAATAAGAAAAAAAATGAAAAAAATCATTATTTGTCAGTTTTCGGCCATTATAGTTTTAAAATAATACATGCCTCCATAATTAAAACCCACGTATTGTTATTGCCCATTTGTCACGGTTATTTCACCATTTAAATTATGTCCCTATCACAATGTATCGCGACAATATTTTATTTGGAAATAAAAGAGTATTTTTTCCGTTTTGCATACATCACTATTTACCAGCTTATAAAAAAAAATAGAGAGAAATATTTCATCTTTACATAGATATTTAAAAAGTTTAGACCCTTAGGTAAATATTTATGTTTTTATTTTTTTATAGTAATGTTTTTTTTTGTTTTTTTTTATTAAACATTTTATGTGGGCATTTTTGGGAGGGTGGGATATAAAAGTGTTTTATTTGGGGAAATATTGGTGTATTGTAATGTTTTTGGGAATTTACTTGTAGTTTTACTTTTTGGCCACAAGATGGCAATCTCGATTTTTTTTTACATGACGTCACTCTAAGCGTACAATGTACGCTTAGAGGGACACAGCTTCAGAAAGAGCGAAGCTTCCGAGAGAAGCTGTCGCTTTTTCAGCGGGGGAGAGGAATCAATGATCGGGCTCCATAGCCCGATAAATTGATTCCGTGGCTACCGACTCCGCGGCCGGGAGTGCGTATGCACGCGCGCGATCGGCCACGGGAGCGCGCCTGTCCTCCTTGACGTTTTTATACGTCAAGGAGGACAAAGTGGTTAATAATGTTGTATGTATGTATGTGTGTGTAATTTTATTGGTTGGCCACTAGATGTCCCCACACTACCCTGTGTACTGATCAGCACACAGGAAGTAGTGTAACCCAGTGTGCTTACTTTTGTTATGTTAATGATATGCCAATAATCATTTACTACAGGGGCTCTGATCTCTGAATGAAAACACTGTTCCCATTCATTGATTAATATTCTGCCGCATGGGGCATAGAGATGCATTTCTACGCCCCTGGGATGGGAAAAGTCTTCCTGCGGGATGGAGATATACAGTCTAAAAACCAGGAAGTGGTGAAACAAGAAATAACATCACTCTGACTTGACTGTTGTTTATTTATTCACAATTTATACCTTTTCAGAGGAAAATTAGGGATAAAACGTAACTTTTAATTTATATTACTAAAATAGATCGAATACAGATACTACTAATAGTGAACAACGTGAAAACAATTGGGTTGGTAGGTATACAGTTGTTAGTCATACGACAAACCTATCAATCTCCCATTGTAAATGTATTATAGACCCCACACCAAGAACCCTACATGTTTCGTTTCATTAAATTAGAAACTTTGTCAGGAGTAAATAGTAATAAAGTGCCAAAGTGCAAAAAGTGCTGAAATAATAAAGAATTATCAATATCACATAGTACACATATTGAGGTAGTAGCTAGTGGGCTGACAAAAGTAATTCATTATTGAGAATAACTTTTCCCGATATATGCTTATTCACCGCCCTGTTTTTCCCAATGGGATGCTGCCGAAACTGGGGGGTGCCTTATAATCATCTTGACATAGATGGCTAACTATTCTTCTTGAGAGTATAATAGATGTCTACCCCCTTAAATTCTAATTGATAGATCGTATTAAAAAGAATATGCATTATTATGTGCTTGTAAATGGCAGAGCTTCCCTATATATACATAGGGGAGACAAATGTATCTGCATCCCCCTTGATGGGTTTTATAATGTAGATTTCTTTTTGCGACCTTTTGTAGAAAGTCTTCCTTTCTACCTGAGGGACACTATGGACCTTCTTAATAAATTACATGATGTACATATCACAGAGAATGTCTGGTTGGCCAGTCTCGATGTTGAATCGTTATATAATAACATTGGTCACGAGCTAGGCCTAAGGGCTACCGAACATTTTCTCAAAACAAGAAGTGTCCATATGAAAGATCACTCCTGCCTGATTCTGGAATTAATAGAATTTATCCTTACCCACAACTACTTCTTGTTCCAGAATAAATATTATTTACAGGTGAGAGGATGTGCCATGAGGACGTCGTGCGCCCCCTCATACGCTAATTTGTTCTTGGGGTGGTGGAAGGACACCCTGGTGTTTGGAGAAGAACTTGCTGTGTACACTTCCCATGTTATCTTCTGGGGCCGTTTCATAGATGACATCTTTATCCTATGGGACGGCCCCAGAGATTTGTTTGTTGATTTTGTCGATCAACTCAACTCCAATGAAATTGGAATCTTCTTTACCTACGAGATTGACAAACACACAATAAACTTTCTTGACGTACGGATAACCAAGAATGAACAGGGAGGTCTGGATACCAAGATATATCGCAAAAATAACGGCTACGAACTCATTATTAACATGGGAAAGCTACCATCCTGAACACCTCAAAAAAGGTATTCCCAAAGGGCAATTTCTCAGAGCCCGTAGAAACTGTTCAAATCAGTCTGATTTTGAAAAAGAGTGTCATACTCTGCATAAAAGATTTACAGAACATGGGTATCCGAAAGCAGTGATATCCGATACACATGAAAAGGCACAGGAAGTTGAAAGGAAAGATTTATTCATCCCCAGAAATAGGGATCAAGCTGTGGGAGGGAATAAACCTAGATTGATTAGCACTTTTTCAAAACAGTCTCACAACATCAAGAGAATCATTGACAGACACTGGTCAATTTTAAAACTGGATCCACAATAAAATACATACCTACCACGAGCCCCTTTAATCACCTATAGAAGAGGGAAAAGTCTGAGCGACAGGCTAACAGGGGCAGGTATGAAAAAGACCTGGCTCAATAGCCCTTTAAAGGGAATGTTCAAATGTGGCAAGTGTAAAGCCTCTATAAATGTATTGAAATGTAAGGATTTTATTGCCCCCAAAGATGGACGTACGTTTGAATTATTTGACTTTTTTATCTGCGAAACAGAGGGGGTGGTATATGCAATACAATGCCCCTGCCCTTTACTTTATATAGGTGAAACCACAAGGGCAGTTAAGACTAGAATTATGGAACATCTAGGTGATATTCACCACTAACGTAAAACATCAGTGGCCAAACATTTCGTGGAGAAACATAGTGGTGACCCTAATTGTCTGCATTTCTGGGTAATACAGAGATGGAAAATGGGTCCGAGAGGGGGCAACCTGGATCAGAAATTGAGACAACTAGAGGCCCGTTGGATCTACAGACTGGGCACGCTGAGTCCAGGTGGCCTAAATGAAGGGTTTACTTTTGCTCCTTTTATTTAATGTTCTCTATGTAAATGGTTCTCTTTTTTCACTGTCCCTTTTTCCATATGCTACTTACCTTTTTGTTCGATCAGAGAACTTCCTTTAACCTTTTTTCCTCATATGATCGTTTTATGGGCTGACAAGAGTAATTCATTATTGAGAATAACTTTTCCCGATATATGCTTATTCACCGCCCTGTTTTTCCCAATGGGATGCTGCCAAAAGTGTGGGGGGGGGGGGGCTTATAATCTAATCATCTTGACATAGATGGCTAACTATTCTTCTTGAGACTATAATAGATGTCTACCCCCTTAAATTCTAATTGATAGATTGTATTAAAAAGAATATGCATTATTATGTGCTTGTAAATGGCAGAGCTTCCCTATATATACATAAGGGCGACACATGTATCTGCATCCCCCTTGATGGGTTTTATATGCATGGTAATCATGGGTGGTACATGTATTGTATATGTCTGGCGTTCTAATTAAAAATATATGTGTTTAACACTGCCTGTTAAACATCTCTTACGAGATATGGATATATCTCTTGTAATTATATGTACTGAGGTTTCCTATGAGGGACGCTTCACACACGCTGCTGTCAGCGATGTGTGTTTATGTTGTAGGGCGGTTGCCTTAGCCACCACGCTCCCGGTATGTACGCAGATACGGCCGCTCTATGGGTGATGTCACGTAATTTATTCACTGCTTGGGCATGCCTGATAGGCGAAAGCAGTTTCGCGCGCAAAGCGGCTCCCTATTGGCCCATTCGGCGGTGAGTGCGCCTTGATAGGCGCACATAGTACGCCCCCCAACATGCCCTACAGCCAATCAGAACCTGGCATTCTCGAACGGGTTTACAGCGGCACTGTTTTGCCACAATAGGGCATGGGAATACTCTGTTCCTGCCACGAACGGTTGGTTATACCTTGGAGCGCTGATCTATGCAAGTAGAGCGCTGGAACTTGTTTTTTAGGTACCTTTTATAATATTATGTGCTCTTATGGCTTTGATGCCTATTGGTTGCTACTATGAATGACAAGCTTAGCAACCAATGGGGGGATGATTTGTGGGCAGTTCAGTGGGTTGTTTGGACACCTCCCCTCCCAGTATTCAGTGCGAGCCTCCCCTCAGTATAAAAGGACAGCCCTAACGGTCAGTACCTATTTGGCTGACATTTTGGTGCCTTACTAGCTACTACCTCAATATGTGTACTATGTGATATTGATAATTCTTTATTATTTCAGCACTTTTTGCACTCTGGCACTTTATTACTATTTACTCCTGACGAAGCTTCTAATTTAATGAAATGAAACATGTAGGGTTCTTGGTGTGGGGTCTATAATAAATTTACAATGGGAGATTGATAGGTTTGTCGTATGACTAACAACTGTATACCTACCAACCCAATTGTTTTCACATTGTTCACTATTAGTAGTATCTGTATTCGATCTATTTTAGTAATATTAAATTAAAAGTTACGTTTTATCCCTAATTTTCCTCTGAAAAGGTACACATTTTGAATAATTATAAATCAGGTGTGTTGTTAATTTTGACTGCTGTTTACTCAGTTACCACATAGAGTGATTATGGCCTTTTGCAATTTTATCCACCCTCCTGCTATCTTCATAAATGTTTGCACAGTTACATAAAAGTTAAACTAGTTTTCAGGACAGCTGCCAGTGAAAGCTGATTTCCTTAATTGCAGGATCAAAATCAGCTATCGACAGCGCCCAAATTAGTCACTGAGTACCACTATAGCCGTCATTCTCATTAAAGCTTATGGCAGCATCCAAAGCACTGCACCAAAATTAGTTGATTTGCTGAAATTGTTGCAGAGAGAGCTTACTGCTGGAATCCATAACAGATTCAGGATAGCAGCAAGTACCTCAGGTCACTACAGCATACCAATCAGCTTATAGTGTAGTTATAATTGTATTTTTCAGTTAGCAAATAATAGCATTTTGTAAATTTTTATACTGCTTTGGTGCAAGGCAAGAAAAACGTAGGTGAAAGTAGTGTAATTATATGGCTAGCTATGGTTTTGAGGTTTGTTAGGGAGGAGGCTATGTAATGAAAAGAGGGGTTACAAGATGAAAGGTTTACATCTGACATCTGTCAAGGAAGCAGAGATACTTCCTCTTTACAGTGCCTGCAATTTGTTTCAGTGTAAAATCTGCTGCATGACTTCAAAGGACAAACACAACACCGTAAAAGTAGATCACAAATTAATACACCTTTTCTCAAGGGATTCAGTTCAGCGAGATGGTTACAGCAGTACAATGGATGTTAGCATATACAGAAACTGAAATGTGTAGCATCTTATTTATTTGATTTAGTCAAAACGTGTTATTTTGAGTTGCAGTAGTCTGACAGCATTGAGAAAGCATTGTTGGTTAACTACATAATAAGAGAAGGAATATCTCTTAATGGGTCATCATAGGAACAAATTGAATAATGTTGACATAGGAGAAAATTAAGTGTACTTAATTCCAGCAATTCACCACTTCCAACGTTTCCGCATAGCTTCAAGGACTTCCTCTGAATTGAAATGCCCGCTACTCTAAATATTCTTCATCCTTCTTTTAGCATTCTAAACAAACCCATATGAACATTTTGATATTTCTGTCCGTGAACAAGGCCTGCCTCTTATGTGAACAGGCTCTAACTGATTTTCTCCCAAGACGTGAGGTTCTAAGCACCTTTGAGTGATGGGAATTATTCAGTATTCTTTGTAAAACACTGCATAATTTCTATGTTTGCACTGTATAGATACTGTAAATAAGCCTATATCCTCTGAACCATGCTTTTTCCAACAACATAGATCATAATCATATCAAAAGAAGGCTTGCCAAAGTTCGACAAGGTCTTCCTTATTGAATCCCTTTTCCCTGCCAAGCAATGCATTGCCTTCAGATGGCTTTCCCTGATATGTCCTTCTCTGCCAGACTGTAAAACTAAAGTAAAGACCTTGTCGCCATATAAAAAGTTGGTCTTTAAACACAGAGGCTGCCTGCTACATTTTGTGACAGGTGGTTATCTAGTCCTAACGTGTAGTCCTATCACTGGTACCTCTGTCTTTGTATTGGTCATCAATGGTTAGTTAACTGTTTGATCATTTACTCTTCTAAAGTTATATTTTTCTGTATATGTTAAAATATGGATATTGTACATCATATTGTGTGTAGGTATTTAATGTACCTTGTCTATTTTTATAGATTTTTGTTCAATAAATACCCTTTGGTTAAAAAAAAAATCACAATCATATAACACTATCAGTAATTTTCATTCACAAAACAAGCTATGAAAAAGATACTATTATTATTATCTCCTTTTAAAAGTAGAGTTAAAATACTGCACACAAAGATGACTAATTAGTTAAAAGAAATCTGGTACACATTCTATTATACTATCTTGCATCTTACTGTGTTCTGAGAAATTGCAGGCTTAATGAATCCCAATTGCAAGGATGCTATAAATAGCAAAGCTCAGATCATGAATAACATCTGAGATATAGTGACCTGCTTGCCAATGTCACAGATCATGCTGACTCAGGCATAACAAATTCAGTGTTAAACTTTAAACTTGGCAATGTGGGAATAGATTATTTGTGCTGCAAGAACTCTGCTTTTTTAATAAGGTATTTATGAGCTGTTGTACTTATTTATCATAAATAATAGTTATCTGAATGCACAGGGAATGGTAAAAACATATACTCATCTTCATTTTTGTAATTATTTATTACAAAAAAAATATCTAAACCTTGAAAAAAAGGGTCCAACACCTGATTTTTATATCTTGACAACAAATTAAAGCCAGAACTTGCTTACAAAATATACAGCAAATCCTTATCTATAGCTGAGACTTGAGACTAAAAAAGAGACAACATTTTACTTTGTCTTTTTTTTTCCTATTTTGAATACTCAATGAGATTATTATTTGTTTAACATATATAATTTTATTTGAACTAAGATTTAGTGAATGGCAAACCCACAATCTAGCATTCATGGACAAGTGGGTTTGCCGAGTCGGACTGCAACTTTGACCATCACAGTACCAACCTCCAATACTTAGCTGGCACCACTCTGCCCCTCTTCCTTGATATCACCACAAAATGATCAGAGAGAGCTGGGTGGTTGGGCTGGATGGGTGAGGTGTAGGAGAGCAGCTCTCAGTTTGGCTATAACTGCCAAACAGAAGGCTGGTCTTCTACATTGCACCCATCCAGTGCTCTCTGCACTGAAATGTCTCGGTGGTGATGTCAGCCTGTCTGTGTGAGTGAGTGAGTGAGCAGCAAAAGGGGTAAAGCAGTGCTATCTGGGGATCAGGAAGACCAGCACTGTAATAAGTGAATATTTTGTGGTGTGGTTCAGTAGCCAAATGGCAAACCCACGAATGAACATTCAGGGACACACAAGTTCACAAACTTGCAAATCCTGATCCTATTCACATAAGCAAACCTTTCATCACTACTAAGGACATGCCAAGTAAAATTTCTCTTTGTAGCAAAAGGCTTTATGTACACTGCATGCTTTTTGCATATGTTCATTTGTTGTAACATGTTCATCCCCCCCCCCCCCCCCCCCCCTGTAAGCGCATCCAATGCATTTCAGCATTGCCCTTATTTTTTTTTAAAGGAATTGTGGATGCAATTTGGTTGTGTATTCCACACATCATTATTCATTATAGTGAGTGGGCTGTGAAAATGTGTACAAAAACTTACATAAAAGGTACCAATTTGTAGCAATTAATGGATGGACTTTGATTACTAAATGACTCAAGTGCAAAACATGGGATTAAGAATTAAAAAAAGCAGCACCATGTATTCTTTAGTGATCAACTTTCTTCTAGAAATTTGTGGTGTAAGCAAAACAGACAGCTAAAATTGTTGCAATATAAAGGGCAGTCCAGGTGGCGCATTTCACCAGCTAAACTAGTTAAAATAACTACTTTGGGGAAAGCAGAGCCGGATTAAGGCTAAACAGGGCCATATGCAGGGTAACTAATTTGGGCCCCAACCATACATGACCTTTTTGTTTGCCCTGGGTATAAGAGTAATACTAAGCTAAGCATAGAGAAAGTTTTCTCAGCCAAAACAATGTTTCATGATCTATTCAGGTGACAATGTGCTAGTGAACCTAACACAGACATACTTGTTTGGGTATTTGTGAAATAGCATATAATAAAATGAGAAGAGGAAGAGGGATCTTGCTGTAGCATAAAATGGCAATCAACCAAATGAATCTATTATGACTTAGGATGCCCATTAATGATACAATCAGTGAATAATCACAATATCATTAGTGAATAATCGATCTTCGGATTGACCAAATTGGATAGTGTTAATGGTGTCATTTGACAACAAACGATCAAAAATCTATTGTAACATTTATCTAGTTTTTGGATTGATTCTGGGCCTGATCAATTCCTTCTGAACGCAAATATGGTAAAAAAATGGTATCGTTAGTAATCACCCAAACTACTTTTCACTCAAGATGGGTCAATTGTAGGTGAGGAGACACCTGTTTAGTCCCAAAAAATGTTGCACCTTTGTGCGTTTTCCTCATGCTCATATGTTTATGCAAATTGTATTATCTGTGTTTATGGCTGAAGAAAATGGTCATATTTGCTGATTATCATTTATGATTGGGAAGAAATACAAAATCTGAAGAGTTTGGAGTGGGAAGAGGAATAGAAGGTTGAAGAAGAAGAGAGGGAGAGAAAGGAAACAGGGGGGGGGGGGGGGAGAAAGGAAATCGGGGGGATGGAGAGGAAAAAAAGGGGGGGGGGGAGTAGATGTTAAGCAAATAGATTATTTTTGAGATTTTTCACAGTGAGACAATTGTTCATGGCAAGCTGAAACAAATATCTAGAGTGTTATCAGCCCTCCCCACTCCATAGAGCTGAACAGGTTACAGCTAACCAGCATCTATGTACAGTGATCTTTTATAAGACAAACGGTTTTAGTTAGGATATTATGGATGGGTGTCAAGCAGGGGATTGGTTAGGATTAGGATTGAGAAAGGGAAATAAAACAGGCAGGAAGGTTAGGGTTACATTGATGAGAGAGATGTTAGGCAGTGATGTTAGGCACTGAGGGTAGCTGTTAGGATAGGGATTACATTAGGCACTGAGGGTTATGGCAACAAGGGTTAGGCACTGAGGGTAGCTGATAGGAAGGGGATTATGTTAGGCACTGAGGGTAGCTAATAGAAAGGGATTTACATTAGGCACTGAGGGTTATGGCACTGAGGGTAGCTGTTAGGAAAGGGATTATGTTAGGCACTGAGGGTAGCTAATAGAAAGGGGATTACATTAGGCACTGAGGGTTAGGGCACACTGATGGTAGGTGTTAGGAAAGGGATGATGTTAGGCACTGAGGGTACTTGATAAGAAGGGGATTATGTTAGGCACTAAGGGTAGTTGATAGGAAGAGGATTATATTAGGCACTGAGGGTAGCTGTTAAGAAAGGGATTATGTTGGGCACTGAGGGTAGCTGTTGGAAAAGGGATTATGTGAGGTGGGAAAGTCAGATGGTAGGAAAGGGATAACATTAGGGAGGTAGGTCAAAGTTTGCATGGGACAGAAATGTTAATTAGGGAAACTATTAGGGTTAAAAGAATGCCAGTTTATACACTCAATCCCCTGCCTATCACAGTCACTCTCAGCCACAGCTTTCCCCTCACAAAACATACCTAAAGACAGTTGCATACTGGGGAGCCTATAGCTGGAAGTACTCTAAACAGTGGTGACAGCACCTCAGTAAAGGGTACAGAGCACATATTACCTGAGATGGCTAAGAAGATGAGCACTGTCTCCCAGTCCTCTGCCAGAAGCTGAAGCCCAGCCATGCCCTAATCTCTGCCCTAGTCTCTCTGCCAGTCCCTTGTGACATTTAAACACAAGTATTGAGCTGTGAAGTGGCCAGCAGGCCAGCTTCCACCTACAGTGCAGAGAGCAGAGCAGCGTATCCTGTATCCCCTCACACACGCACTAGCAGCAGGATGTGTGTGTACAGCACAGCCGCCTGAAGGAAGTTGCCATCAGCATCTTATAGTAGAGATCTTTTAGAGAGTTCGGTACCTTCCCCTCTCCTCCATGCTTCATTGATTACATCACACTGCAGCTACTTCTTCTGGCCTCTCTACACCCTGAAAGCTGTTCCAGCCTATTCAGCTTCTGTCGGCAAGCAGCATGATGCCTGTACACTGGAACACTAAAGACGCTGGCAAGAAGCAAAATATTAGCTGCTGGCTAGGGAAAGATGCAAGGCGCTCACAGGTGTAATTCTCAAACCTCTGAACAGCCAAAATGTACAGGCCTCTCTTCTCCTGCTGGGCCCTAGGCAACTTCCTATGTTGACTTGTGGGAAATCCAGCCCCAAGGAAAGGCAACGGTTGGGAATGTGGAGCTGAGAATTGCTCTTACTGGAAAACATGGGGGATTGACCCATAGTCCAACAATTTTGACAAGCAGTACATGGGCTATTTTGACCAAGGCATTTCTTTTACTAAAATTATATTCTAAAAGGGCAAGTCTAAAATTCAGAGTTAGGAAAACATGGTGGTTCAAAAATTACCACTATTAGGAACAGGAACTGCTTAGAAGGCTATTATGTAAAAGTGGAGAAATGCTGAGGTGCCTGCCTTCCAGGATTGGAAGAAAGAAACAACAGAAATACTAAAGCTAGAGTATGGGGAGTCAAAAGATGACTCACTTCAGAGAAGCCGAGTAGACATTTTAAAAAAAATAGGAAAGTTGTATATGCGATATTCAGGGGATCCAGAATCACTAGCAACAGCATGCAAACAGCCTTGAATTGCCAAACACTGACTTTTTTTTTAATTAAACACAAAATGGCTTTAGGGCTCATTCATCCTATATGCACTGCTGTGCGCATTTCGGCACCACATATAGTGTGCCGCTCACAAGAACGGTAGAAGAGAATAGACGGGTGGGGGGGGGGGGGGGGCAGTATGCTTCACCGAATTAGCACAATGTGCATTATCAGGGTAATGGACGCATTGCTATGGTAATACACAGTATCCCGCGAGTGTATTACGCATTATCATAGCAACAAGCACATTGCCTCGGTAACATTGGTTGAACTAATAGTGTATCATGTGCTATTGAGTCTGATTTTGGGTTTTAAATTATCATGTTTAACTAGCTTGCTGCTTGTCAGAAAGAATGTGGCTAAGATGGTTCATTAACTTGTATGTTCTAGAACTAAAGGTGGCCACACACCATATATTTTTAAATATCTGTTCAATTTAAGAATTGCAATCAATTTTTTCTGACTGATTGTAACATTTCAAAAATATGACCAATGTACCACACACGTATGTTCAATTTTTCCCCAATGATGATAAAAAATGATTGGAAACTCTGAGAAAATTGCTAGGGTGTGTATATTCATAAATTGGCAATCTAACACACACCATACAATCTTTAGAGAAATTGAAGAAAAATATCTGGCATTCCGGATAGATAAAAATAAAAAAAAAATGGGCAATCCAATCAGATTTTCAGTCGAATGAAAAAAAAGCCTTCAATTTTTTCGGGAGATCCGATCGTTTTTATCGGATCATTTTATTGTACCGTGTGTGGCCACCTTAACTCAAACATAAGACTTCTTGGGAGAATATTTCCAAATTCACACAACTTCCATTCTTTGTGAGTGAAGGATACTAAAGAAGCAAGTCGATTTGATGTAGTGATGCTAGTCATTATTTGGCTCCACATAGCAGCAGGGAATTGATTGCAAGTTTGGCTAGCAAAAGGGATACATGTTTAGTGTGAGGAGATAAGATTGGGGTCTGATTATATTATAGCGGAGTCCCGAAGCTAGTAATGGGGGGTAAGATTAGTGTTGGGAATGGAGAGACTGGATTACAGATATTTTAAATATAAGTAATATCTCATGCCAAACTTCATCAATAATCATAAATGTGCAAAAGGTACTATTATACCCTTGCATTCATTGCTTAGGGTGGGGTAGATATTGATCTTGGTATTTGGACAAGGGTGCTCTGCAAGTGGAGAATTTGTGCTATCTCCCCCAACCTTGCAAAGTACCACCCCCAATATCTGAAGGCATGTCCACTGGTGTGGTACGGGAAGAGAAAGCCATATATTTATTGCAATCATTGTCCGTGTCCAATATCTACACACAAGGCTGTCTTGTATGTCAAGATGAACCTGTGTGTGTGTGTGTGTGTGTGTGTGTGTGTGTGTGTGTGTGTGTGTGTGTGTGTGTGTGTGTGTGTGTGTGTGTGTGTGTGTGTGTGTGTGTGTTTGTTTATGTGTTCTTTAATTGCTATATGTTCCGCACAGCTGTAGGAGGCTTCTCATAATATTTTTTAACAATACATTACTGAATTATAAACTAGCCCTATACTGGTTAATAAGTGAATAATATAAATAGCCGCTTCCCCAGCAACGTGTGAATATATGATGTATAGTATAACATTGATTCTGAGCACTCAAAGAAACAAAAATATTGATATAATAAAGCTGCTTACTTTACAGAATGTCCTCATGGCAGTTAAACTATTTAAAATCACTTTGACTAGGGACTTCGCTTACCTATGATGCTTCACTGACGGCGCTCCTCTGTCCGATAGTGCAGACTCTGAAAATGGTTGTGTTTCAGAAAAACTGGACTCCATAACATTCTCCCTCATGGTTTCTGGATTCCGCTCAGACTTGGAATACTATTGGGAGAAAACAGATGTCATTTTTAAACTCCTCAGTGACCTATAATGCCATATATTAATTAATTATTGCGCCACAGTCTAAACAAATCTATGTGATAGGTCTACCGCCAGTCTCTGGGGTCGCTGCAGTGGTTTCCAATATTAGTTACAATGTTCAAGTTTAACTGCTGCGCTCACCAGATTCTGTACCTAGTTTTTTGAAAGGCTACAGTTTATCTTACAAAAGTCCTCAAGAATTAATTCAGAAGATATTTTCCATCCACCTTTAGGATCACTGTTAAAGGTTCAGTGGGAGAATACAGTTGAATTCACCACTCCTAGAAAAATACAAAATTCTCCACATAGGGTGATAACGTTCAGATTATCAGTAATATGCAACACGCCACCCAAAAGTGCCCCAGTGAGTTGTGAAGGCTGATGTCAAGAAATTCATAGACCCACACCCCCTCTCCTTATATGCTCACCAAATTCAGACCACCTTAATTAATGGTGGATTTTAGGCAGTGTTCATCTCCTTATGTACATGGTAAAGTCCTGCAAGGAAAACAATTCTCGACATAGGGTAATACTGTTCAAATAAAATTACATTAAAATAAACTCCTCAGTGGTGTCACTTTGTGAAAAACGTGCTCTCATTCCATGCCGTGGGGGTCCCACTCCCTACACAACAATATGCTCACCAGATAGAGCCCACCTCTATAGACAGGTGGAAACAGCGCTCAGTACAGCCTTACGAACAAAATTCTCTCACTCCTGTTCATAAAATTTAACCTCTCCTGAGGTCTTTTATTCCGATAGATCTTGCGTCATGTGTGGCGTCCGCCAGGTGTCTGTCTTCCTTTCTGCTTCATACTGTGATGGAGGGATAAACTTTACTGGCTGTAGCTGGGGATCCGGCTGACCCCAGGGCGGGCAAATCCCACAGAGGCCGGTAGAGTCAGATCATCCACAACTAAACCTAGGCAGTTGCCTAGGGCCTGAAGAGAGTCTATGGTATTTTTTTAAAAGACCTCAGGAGAGGTTAAATTTTATGAACAGGAGTGAGAGAATTTTGTTCGTAAGGCTGTACTGAGCGCTGTTTCCACCTGTCTATAGAGGTGGGCTCTATCTGGTGAGCATATTGTTGTGTAGGGAGTGGGACCCCCACGGCATGGAATGAGAGCACATTTTTCACAAAGTGACACCACTGAGGAGTTTATTTTAATGTAATTTTATTTGAACAGTATTACCCTATGTCGAGAATTGTTTTCCTTGCAGGACTTTACCATGTACATAAGGAGATGAACACTGCCTAAAATCCACCATTAATTAAGGTGGTCTGAATTTGGTGAGCATATAAGGAGAGGGGGTGTGGGTCTATGAATTTCTTGACATCAGCCTTCACAACTCACTGGAGCACTTTTGGGTGGCGTGTTGCATATTACTGATAATCTGAACGTTATCACCCTATGTGGAGAATTTTGTATTTTTCTAGGAGTGGTGAATTCAACTGTATTCTCCCACTGAACCTCTAACAGTGATCCTAAAGGTGGATGGAAAATATCTTCTGAATTAATTCTTGAGGACTTTTGTAAGATAAACTGTAGCCTTTCAAAAAACTAGGTACAGAATCTGGTGAGCGCAGCAGTTAAACTTGAACATTGGACCTATAATGCCAGTTTACTCTAATAAAAAGAAATGCTCTGATTGAAAATTAGCTTGTACTGTATTCTTACAAATAAACACTGGCCCCAATTTGTGAAATAGGGAGTTATTTGATGTGTTAATTAGGGGAATGGCAAAAAAAACCAACATTTACTGATTTTTAAATCACTTAATAAAAGTTAGTATGACCTTTTGAATTATAGCATTCACTTTTTCAATGTATAAATTATTGTATCTCTTCTGTACCTATTTAATGGATTGTGCATTCTGGGATAGAAAAAGCAGTACATTGTGAGTACTTTATTGCCATTGAAGTAACTGTGTAGGCAGCCTGAAAAAAAAATAGGCAAAACACAATGTGATTAAAAGACAAGTGGATGTAGTATAGCTGTTGATGAATTTAATAAGCAGCCCAAGTACAGAAATATTTTTTTTACTAGTCCTTTTTACCTACTCTGTGGCAATTTTTTTTATCTGCATAAAAGCTACTTGATTAGTTGATATAAAATATCTGATAAGCTGCCTGTTCAACAAATTTCCAGACATCTTTGTAAGTATCATTCTTTGGGCGGCCAATGTGTACCCCAACACCTTGCAATTTGAACAGCACAACATAATAATAATAATAATAATAATAATAATATGAGATTCATGAATAACAAAGGGAATAATGAGTGTATTTCTAAAAGTGATCACTACACCAACAATGCTCACTTGATAAAAAAAATACAAGGGAAAAAAATGGATTTCATGTTGATTCAGTTCAATATTGTGTACCATAGTCTGATAAACACATATCCATGCATGTGGGAAGCAGCTGTGGATTAATCAAATGCAGAGTTCATTAATGTTACATCCAGATAATTGTAAAACATTTCATGGTACCAGTCCATTTCAGACTCTATGGAGTCCTTTACCAAGCATCAGTCATATAAACAGGAAGAACAGGCAGCTAGGGAAAGTATATGAAAAAATTGATCAACAAATAGTTTTTTTTTAATTGTTAAAGATGGTAATAAATAATGTATGGGAAAGAAAGAGAAAAAACAGAGACAAAATAAAAGATAACAGTTCAGTTTATGAGCCACAAAACAGCCAAAAAAGCACAGCCAAAATATGGATGTGAACACCACTGACAAGGAAAAGGAAGCACCCAGTATCAAAAAAGATAAGTGGAAACATAAAATACAGAAAACCAGGGCTGATGTAAAACTAAAAAAAAAAAAAAAAAACTCACATAATCTTGAATATACATAGTTAAACATTGAATTCTGTAATGATCTGCAATTAAAGTAGAAATTCAGTGAATAATGAATGATTCACAAAAAATTCATATGGATGTATGATGTGTCGCCCCTTGGTCTAATAAAATTCTGTTCAGGTTCAGGAGTACTCAAAATAGCCACATGCTCTAACAAGTCCAAGTCTGAGACAACATCATACGTAAGAATATATTAGAAATATGCTCAAACTTTAATACAAGGTGGTGACCTGCAGAGAATACAAATTGAATTACATTGAAAGTATATTAAATTACAATAAAAGAGTAACGAAAGACCAATCTAAAATTTCCTAATGTCTAGATAAGAAAACACATTTAAGATAAAATTATATGCAGGCACATTCAAAATATCAGTTGTACCGTGCACACAATTCCTCATCCAGTGTATGAACTTTCAAATGCGGAAGTGAAGTCATTGGTCACTTCCTGCATTTGGAGTATGCTGGGTGTGTGTATTGTGTGTGCAGAACACCCTCTCTGTCTCTGCTGTTGCCGCTGATCTGAGGTCTGGTACTAGAACAGTGATGATGCTCAAGTGGCAGGGGCAGCACCAGAGAAAGCACAGCAGTACAAGGGCCGCTTGCTGCTAATTTAAGGTCTTTAATGACACCCTGCCCGGGCTGCACCCTGCCCCTAGCCAGCACTCAGAACCCAGCCAGCACTCTGCCTCCAGCAAGTACCCAGCCGGCACCCTGCTAGCACCCAGTCAGCCATGCCCAGCCAGCCCTCACACAGCAACAAGCCCTTCGGACCCACCCCTGCCAGAACCCAGCACCAAGCCAGCACTGACACTTCATCCAGCACTTCCACTGACCATTAAGTTCAACCTTAAAATTTAATTCCTGTAACCTATATTTTTTGGATGTTGATATTTGGCAAAAAGCTGGCATTTTTGCAAATTGATTTATTCCATTAACCAACAGGTAGAAATAATGCTCTGTTGGCTAGCATTTGCCTTTGTTTTGGAGCCTCCGAAAAAGTCAACTTATAAGAGCGAGGTGCATCACATGAAGTGATGAGGAGTACGATAACCAGGCGAAATGGTTTATCGAAAAGCTTGTGGACAGAGGTTATAGGAAAAATTAGGTTATTGAGACAGCAGAGGAGGTGGCAAGATTGCATAGGAAAGCCTTAAGAGAGTGTACAGTGAGAAATGATTCTAACAGGGAGGTGCAGTTCATTAGTAAATACGATAATCATGCACCACTGGTACAGAAAAACATCCGTGATGCTTGGATGCTTGTGGAAACTGATCCACGTTTATCTAAGGGGTTTCATTCTCCCCCCACATGTGTTTATAGAAACGGTAAGAGCTTGAAGGACACACTTGTGAGAGCAGATATCAAAACTAAACCTGTTACATACGATTGGCTTCCAAAAAAAGAAAGGCATGTTTCCCTGCTCGGGGTGTCAACACTGTTTGAGCATTCTCAGAGGGGACCACGTGATCCACTCCATGAGGTGGGATAAGAGAAAAAGTAAAGGATTTTTTTTCCTGTGTGACTACTAATGCTGTTTACTTTTTGAAGTGCCCCTGTGGGTTGGGTTACATGGGCCAGACCCAAAGGGATGTTCAAATAACTAACTGTACACTCTTGTGGGATACGGGTGTATGTTGGTTGACTCCCTGGTGCTACAACTGTCAGCGGTTGGAGCTCTGGGTCAATCATTTTTCATGGTAGCACTCCCACTGACCCCATCTAGCACCTCTTTTCCACCCAGGTAAAGGGTTAAGAGTCAAAAAGGGACAAGCAGAATACATTTTTAAAAGGTGGCAAATGCATGAACAGTATACATATCTACAAAGAGTGTGCTGTTGGTTAACATGATACAGGAGTACACATAAAAGTATCATAGTAAATACTGTATAAATCATTGCACACATAACTGCATGCAGAAGTTGAAAATACTGGACAAAAAGAGCGATTAGATAAAAAAAAAGGAGTAGGCATAACAGGAAATGTTTTGACAGATGTGGCATTTTTTATCAACCAAACTAACTTTGCGAACTTACAGAGTATAAGTATGAAAATGTATATATGATATGGTCAAAACAAAATTAGCACTAACACAATCAGGGATGCTCATCGGGTATTCGGGTAACTCGTATATCCGACCATTTTTACCCTATCCGGCCGGATCCGGATAGTTGGGCAGATATCCGGATAGCTACCTGCGGATAGTTTCACCACCGACCCGGATATCCACAGATTTCTCCCAGATATCTCTCTCTCTCTCTCTCGGATTTGTAGTATGTCAACAGCAAGCTCACATAAATTGGCCGGGAATTGAACCCAGGTCCACTGCTTGGAGGGCAGCTATGCTCACCACTATACCAACAACCACACACACAGCAAAGGACAGCACTTTGAAGTCTGGAAGATTCCAGGGCAAGGGTGGGAAGGATGAAATAGGTAGGCCATGTGACCATTCCTGCTAACCTAAAGCTTACTTATAGACAGTCATATGAGACACATGCCGGGTGCAGGGCTGTGTGGTAAGTGATCATATAGACAGTCATACGAGACACATGCTGGGTGCAGGCCTGTGTGGTGAGTCAACACATTGGCTTAAGACTTTACCAAATCCAATGCTCCAATATGGGGAAGCCTATCTGTTTGCTGGTTGCGTTTTTTTTTTTATTTATTTTTTAAGTGTGGTGTCACAGTTCACTCATCTCTTCAACCACAAGAAAAGCCCAGGAGTAGCCTTAGCTACCGTAATATCTATGTTATGGCAGGGCCCTTATAACACTTTCTCTTACTGGGCTATGGAAACCGGTTTGCCCATGCGATAAAGCGAGGTGCAAAAATGAAATCATACCTAGCAGAGGACGGTTTTGATCCATCAACCTCTAAGTTATGGACCCAGCACACTCCTGCTGCACCACTCTGCAGTCTGCTTACATTTGTATACATTCTTCAAGTTTAAGAAGGGTACATAAGTTCCCTTCACAAAATACAAAGCCATCCCTTAACCTTTTGGTTAACAGCCGAATGCACTAATCAATTGTGCCACAGAGACTAGTTGTTGCTGCTAAATTATTTTATGGGGATGTATGTGTGTCTTTTGGAGGGAGGAAGTAAGTCTGCTCCAAGAAGTTTAACGCCACTTTTACCTACAACAAAGCATTCCCTGTGTGGCAGCAGAGTGGTGCAGTGGAAGTTATTTTGAAGTAGTTGAGCTTTACATGTTTGGCCTGCTGCATTCTGTAGATAAAGTATCCTAGTATGGGATTTATATATTGCTGCTATATAGAAAATTAGACAAACAGGTGTCATGCCACAGTTCACCGCTGAGTCACAGTCCTTTGTAGCCAAGTAGCCACTTTTCCACTCTGCTTTAGTTGGTGCGAAGTTTCTCATATATGATTAATTTATGATGAACTGTGATACATGTTCTAAAATGGAGGACATACAGTTCATATAAGACTAAAGAAATGATGATTGCAAAGTACGAATGAGTCATCTAACAAAGCTCATTGTGGTTATACGAAACATAAGCTGATAGAGCTATACAAGTAAAGAGTATGACCAAAAATGGATTAGAATATATAACAATGGTATAAAATCAGTAACAATATAACTTATATACAGGTATTATCTTTTCGAGGTCAGAGTACTTACTCTGTTATTATAAAACCAACAATCAGTCAAGAGATAGCAACGTCTGAAGCACTCAGACAGTACAGAACACATTTGATGATTTACTGCTTATCTAATCATTCACAATTAGGTTCTTCAAAATGAGGTGATTTAATATAGCTTTTTATAGCAAGAGAATAGAAAATGTTAAAGATGAGAATTTATTTATGCAGCATTCAGTCCTGGTGGAACTGTTATGTGTAAATGTTGATATAACCCACTTGCACCATAGGATATTGAAAGATTTGATTCCATGTACTGTTGAATGAGGACACAAAGTAATTGTGCTGTCATGGTCAACAGACAGCTACAATCTAAACGCTTGTAAAACTCATGCTTTCCTTCAGTACCATGGACAGCAGTCTCTTTACTCAGAGTAACATACAGAAACAGCTACAAAAGCCAATGACAGATTCTGTGTCTGATTTTGCTTTATAGTAAGAATTTAGTATATACAAGTAATTTCAATTGGGAAAGGGAAAAAATATGAGTTTTGTTAATAGAATCTAATAACATTTGAACTGACCTTTTTAAAACTAAAAAATATAATGCATGTGATACTGTTTACTTATACGCAAGTCTGCATAAAATGATTCAAAATGAGAATCTGATCAATAGTGAAATGTACTTGGGTTATTTATTTTGCTTTTAATATAAAATACAAGCTTATCTTTATCTTTCTTAACATTATAAAAAATGAGCCACGAGCAGCCCATAAACCTTATAGACAGTAGTACAAGGACTGCTATCTGCTGGGATTGAGATAAAGACCGTCATCCACTGGGACTGAGACTTGATCCCTCAGGTTACAGTTTGGGGCTGACTTCTGTACTGACACATCACTAACCTAACTAATGATCCATCTGTTACTATGGAGCAAGGAGGAGGGTCCATGCATGGTACATGGCAGGCAGATTGAGTGGGAGAACAATTTGCTCGGGGCTCAATTGGGCATCAGATGTCTTTGGTGACCACCAGTTTAATACAGCGTAAGCATGTAGCTTTAAACTTGAACCCCATATTTTCAAATGTTATCCGTGCCTAAATAGATATATACCAATTAGTTAACTCTACACCAACAATACAGTGATGAAGTTAGTACATTGTGACTTCAGTTTAAAATGTTGCCTGGGGCCAAGCATAAAATAATTGCACCTACATGCACAGATCTAACCTTAAAGGACAACTATCAAAGTAATTAAAGTTCTAAATGCCACATACATTTCCAGCAATTACTAACAAATAGCAATACAAGGGCTTTTTTTTTCATCTTTTCATGTTTTATATGAAGAAAATGAGATTTACAGAAACCAGTTTTCACTGTGGGCATTACTATGGAGGACTGTGTCCAGCACATCCAGCATATAGAAATCTTCACTGGCTCTAATACTGTGAGTAAAATGTGTAAACAATGATAGAAAGCAGAAATATAGCTTCAAATGTGTGTAAATAATCATCAGCTACAGCTCTGTGTGTGTGCTCCTGTGTGTTTCTCTCTTTGCCATGCAGTTTAAAGTAAACAGTTTACAGCCAGGTTACAGTTGAGCTCTGCCTCCCCTCCTCCCAATGCCGACACAAAATTGTTACAAACAGCTGGTAAACAAGGCATTTTTTCCACACAGGCTGTGCAGAGAGACCTTTAAAAAGCTTTCTAGTGTTGCTGGCTAAAAGCTCCATAGGTATGTGTGGTTTACAGAAAAACTGTTTATTTGATAGTTATTCTTTAAGGAGTGGAATACTGATGCAGAAATTTCTCATATGGACTCTGGGTCACTTATGTAGGTGAACAGCGCTAAACCAGGCATCTTGAACTGCAGAAAGGGAGGATGTTAATTTTACTTTAAAGGGACCCTCAAGTGACAGGTATATGGAGGCTGCAATATTTATTTCCTTTTAAACAATATCGGTTGCCTGGCTGTCCTGCTGATCATTCTACCATCAGTATTGTCTGAATTACACACAAGCATGTGGCTAATCTTGTCAGATGTTAGTCAGAAAGGCTTGATCTGCATGCTTGTTTAGGGGCTATGGATAAAAGTATTAGAGGCAGAAGATCAGCAAGACAGACAAGAAATATGCATGGGTTAAAACTGAATAAAATGTTAGGTTTCATATCCCTCTCAATTCAAGTTCCTCCTTTTAGGATTCCTTTTTACACTACACTAAATATTAGCTGCTGTCAGTCCAGTGTCCATGTTTCCCTATAGCCTCTTTCACACTATGCGCTGAAACACTGAAGCTTTTTCACAATTCACTGCTATTGAGAAAAAAATACATTAAAACTCAGCAATGCATTAGATGTAAAAGGGCTCTAAGCTGAATTTGTTGTAAAATAAGTATGACAGCAACTATTTCTGGCCACCTCCAAAGTCAAAGGTTTTTTTGGATGTAATTCAATTTTTTTTCCTGTAATATTTTTAAATTATTTACAGGGTGCAAGTGGGTAGGCCAGATCCTCAGATAGCAATAGTAGTTTCATGATAGTTTTACTTTAATACCCAGCTCTTGATGCAAATAAATATATCATCTAAAAGTTTAAAAAATGCTTACCAGGAAAAATTATAAGTTTCAAAACTGTGATCATGTGATGGCACAGCACAGATGTGGTGGACTTTATGTAAGATGCTGTTAACTACATTATTATGATAATATTGTTCAAACTTTAATGGTGTAGGGTCTACATCTAAGCACCACTGTGTGAGTTGGGCACCAGGTGGTGCCACTTGTAAAAATATGAATAATTAAAAAAAAACAATATTTTACTAGAGATTCTCAGATGAACCCTCCGATCCTAGTGCCTAACACTAACCCTCATTTCTACTTTTCTGATTTCTGCCTTTCTGATTTCTACAGAATTTTTTTGCTATTTTTGTAAATAAAAGCAAGAAGTTTTGTATCAGAATAATACCATTTATTGGCTAACGTAGAAGAAAAGCAGCAAGCTTTCAGCTATGAAGCCTTCGTCAATCTGATTCCTGTATACTGAAAAAACTCAGAACACATCTTGTATACACTGGGCATTAAAAAGGAGATACCTTATATACTCACGTATAAGTCTAATTTTTTAGCACAAACAAATTTACTGAAATGTTACTTCCTCGGCTTATACGTGAGTCAGTGGAGCAGAACAGATGGTGGAGCAGGTTTTTTTTACTGCTCTTGCCAGCTGGCTCCCTGCTGTGTCCGTGCCTCCCCATCCTCTGCAACATGGTGTGCAGAGTACCCTGCTCAAGACAATCTGTGTCCTATGGCTTGTAGAGTGGAGAGTGCAAGAAATACGATAATCGGCAATTCTTCCCGTGAGACATTTGCTGTGTTTCATATCTATAATGCCATCTAGTGGTGTCTTAAGACATAGCTGTATCATCCTTAAGGCAATCTGGCTATGGTGAGGAAGGGTGACTTGTGCTGTGGGCACATCTGGCTACTGTGGAGGAGGCTATGCTGGGGAGGAGGCTTATATGCAAATCAATCACTTTTTCCTAGTTTCAGAGGGAAAAGTGGGCACCTCGGCTTATTCACGGGTCGGCTTCTATGCGAGTATATACGTTGTTCTGCAATAAAAGTAATTGCATGCCTTAATTACAACATCAAGAGGGTCTTCACAGGGATACCAGCTATTTTATGACCAAAAGATAAGACCACATGCTTGATTGAACATCACATTCCACAGACTCAGTGCAATGAGGAGACATCATAACCCATTCAAACATCACTTGGTCAGGCTACATACACTGGCGAAAACAGATGACTTTACTGAGCACTTAGGAAAATGTCAATTCATCGAGACTGTTACCGCATGAAAAGCTCAAATTACCGAGCAGTGAGGTAAATTACCGACTTGTGTAGTAAATACCTCAACAGGTCAGTAAATGTCAATTCATCAATGTTACAGCATTCGGTAATACACAGAATCATGTGCAATGATTACCTCCAGCTTTCCTCTGTCGGTAACCAGCTTTGCATGCCTTTCAAGTGGATATCCCTCTGACTGATAGCCTCAGAGAGCCAATAGGGAAAGTTCTCTTTCCTCTGCAAGTCCCAGTTTCCTCCATGATAGGAAGTGCAGGCTCTGCTGGAGGGTTTTGTTTTCCTACTCCCCAGGCAGAGAGCAGAGAGAAAAGGACAAAATCTGTTTTCCTGCCACCCTTCGGCAGTGTAACCCCTTCAGTTCCTGCTTGAATTGCAGTGGAGCTAGTGGGAAAAATCAGGTAAGCAGGCCATGTGTAATGTTTCTTGGCAGTTCATGTAGGCTGTGGCAATTGAATAAAATGTTAAGACTAATGGGACAGAGTCAGAGCAGATTCAGAGCAAGATTCATAACATGCACATCTAAAGGGATGTTGGGGTTGCCTCTTTTCTACTGTAATACCCTTACTGCACAGAGAACAGTTACCGAACAAGGATTTTGTCAATAGGCTTCAGTAAATTAATGCACCTGTTAAAATATTAAAGAATTAGCACAGACAAGTATAAAATACAGAATGTGGTATTTTAACAACTTGTTTTTTTGTTATCGAACAGTCTTTGATGAATTGAAGCCAATGTTTGTTGTAGGCTAAAGCAAATTCTACAATTGAAAGCCCTATTTACCAGCACAAGAATTAAAGAGAATTATGGAACAACAAATAAATGTTTTTTTTTTTGTAATAAAGTTAGTTAAAAGTAGAAAAAAGTATTGGTAAACCCGGTATTCCACAGAATTTCTATTTCTGCTCTCTAATTTCTACACACCTATTTCCACCACACAGAGCTGATTTCCAACCAAAAACTCAGAAATCAGAAATTAGCAGAATTCCCTACTACACACAGCATCATACTCATCCCTACTACATACAGCGTTTTGGGGGATTCACCCCCATTTAGTGCAAGGTATTGTAACGATTGGTGTCAGCAAGACCAGATTTTCTGATTATTGGTGATCTGCAGTATCACCAATAATACAGATACTATACCTGATTATGTGGTGATCTGCAGAATCACCAATAATGCAAGTATAGCGAGACACAGGACAACCAGATGTAAAGATAGGTGTTTGGTGCAACAGTAATACAGATAGAGATACCAACTCCCCCAGAGAAGCTGGTAGAGGGAGATATCTCAATAGAACACAGGGATCAGCACTCCAGCAAGCTGAAGATGCAGATGAGTAATCAGTTCACCCGAGGAGCGGGTGGTGCACAGTAAGACAACATATACTGTTCACTCGTGGAGCGGGTGATTCAGACTGTACTGCAGCAGGTGATCACCTGAAGGGCAGGAGATCAAGACTGTACTGCAACTCCTAATCACCTGAGAAGCAGGTGCTTAAGATTGTACTGCAGCTACTGGTCACCTAAGGAGCAGGTGATAAAGACTGTACTGCAGCTACTGGTCACCTGAGGACAGGTGATTAAGACTGTTCTGCAGCTACTGGTCACCTGAGGAGCAGAGGATTAAGACTGTACTACAGCTACTGGTCACCTGAGGAGCAGGTGATTAAGACTGTACTGCAGCTACTGGTCACCTGAGGAGCAGGTGATTAATCTGTACAGAGAATCCCTCACCAGAGACTAGGCTCACTGGTGAGGGCAGGAGAGTCAGACAAGCAGAATCAGCAACAAACGGACAGATACAGTACAAAGACAGAAGGCTTAAATCAGAGTAGAGTTCAGGCTGAGTCGGCAACAGGATCAGATAGGCAGAAGCACAGAATCAGTAAGCAGAAGAGTAGTCAAGACTAGCCGAAGGTCATAACAAATAATACAATTCAATTAGTGTGGATCCCCAGCTCCTGCTGGTTCTAGCACACTTTGGGATCTGACTAAGGTCTGAGTGCTAACACGTAGCATTCGCAACAGCAGAAGAGGAGCTACTGACAGGCAGGTCCTATATATACTGAGAGCGCCCCACAGCGCCGTCCCAGTCACTCAACCAATCAGGAGCACTGCTGGAGTCAGCTGACCGGCCGATCAGCTGACTCCCCTTCTATTTGCATACAGGTCCTGTCGCCTGGCACGCGCGCGCGCAGCCCTCAGTCTATGTGCAACTGACGGACCAGGCAAAACTCCACTATGTAAGTGCGCGGCGAAGGCCGCCGGCTGAGAAGCGGAGACAGCCGCCATGCAGCTCACCGCTGCGGCGGCATCTCTGCTATCTATTACAGGTATGAATTTGAATGACTCTGCACTGCAAGGTTTAGATCTGAACACACTAGTATCCTGCTTCTGTCCACTTTTTAGCAACCTTGTGTTGCTAAAATGCGGACAGAGGTAGGCGTGTGTATGTGTGTGTGTGTGTGTGTATGTGTATGTGTATGTGTATGTGTATGTGTGTGTGTGTGTGTGTGTGTGTGTGTGTGTGTGTGTGTGTGTGTGTGTGTGTGTGTGTGTGTGTGTGTGTGTGTGTGTGTGTGTGTGTGTGTGTGTGTGTGTGTGTGTGTGTGTGTGTGTGTGTGTGTGTGTGTGTGTGTGTGTGTGTGTGTGTGTGTGTGTGTGTTCTGGTGTTCTGGCCCTTGTAGGTACAAAATTAACTGGACAGTTTCCAGTGATAAACGACTAGTGATTTATAGCTTCATCAGCCAACCATAGGCATGCCATTATTTCATAACTTGATTCTATAATTTACTGTTGTTTCTATGACGTCATTGCTTACTGCGCTGTATTATAATTTTTGTTGAAGACTAATGAAGTAATACAACATAATGCAGATTCTCAAATAGGAGTTAAGATAAAGGTAAACAGAAAATCATGGTATTGCTCTCTACCCAAAAAAAATAAAAATAAACAAAACAAGGTATAAACTTGTAACTAATAATATTGATACTCACATTATGCAGTTGTACTCTGTTTTCTCCAAAGCTTTTTGCCTTTGCTAGCAAACTGGATGCATGAAGACTGTAATTTTTCCCATTCTGTGTTTCTTTCAATTGCTCTTGAATTATTTTTGTTTGTCTTCTAAACACAAAAAAAGAACATGTAACTTGTTCAGATACATAAACCACAAGAATAAGATACTAATTCACGTTTGACCTTTTCTTGTCTTTTCACGTGGCCATCCCAAAGCACCTCTAGTAACTGCTCTCTGCGATCTTGTTTATTGCTATAATGTGCTGAGCTTATAAGAGACACTTGGGAAATACCTGACACATGGGAAATTTCTAAGCAGTATATGTATGGACAGTTGTGACAAATTAAAACAAGACTACAACCAAGTAAGGAATTCAGATCAGACTATAGAAAAGGGTCTTACCTTTTAACCTAACACAACTTTTTACATAGATATGTTGTGCAGATAAATAGACCTTTTAATGCAGAAAGACAAGGTGAATGACAGATATAGAGATGTACAAAAAGGAATGATAAGTGAAGGATATGTCAACAACTTCAGGCATGGGCTTTTTTGTACTGTGCAGTACTCAGAAGAAGTCAGTCACTGTATTGTATCAAAAATGAACAAACTTAAAATACTAATTTTTATTTCTATGGGCAATTAACTATACACTGGCTACTTACTTTCCTTTTCCTTTTCTTGCCTTTAACCTTTTTTTCCCAAGGGAAAATACATTAAAAGTCATTGTATTTTCTTATAGTAATATAGTAAGCACTCTATTAGATATATTTGTCCATTAGCGGACCTTTTGATACCCTGGTTCTGTTGCACTACATCTCCCTCCGTGTTCCGACAACTCAAAGGGGGAATAGTATTCAACTAAGCATTTCATTCCTTATTGGAAAAACAAAAGTTTGCTTTCCTAAAACAGAAAGAATTTGCGATAATTCAGGTTGGAGTGAGCTCGAGATGTCTCCCAGAGCACCACTGCTGAATATATGCAAATTAACCATTGTACCCTTAGAAGCTAAACACACCTCCAGAACCGCTGGAATGCAATGATGTGTCAGCTTGTTAATATGTACAGAGCCATAATAATCCAACATGCATACAGACTGTTTCGGATTGTTTGATCCTCATCAGTGCATGGCATGGATTAATTTGGAAAAGGGGGACTAAGCACCTCAGTGTGTTAAATTATTTCTTTTACTTAGATGTTCCACTTTTCTTATAGTCCTCCGGAATTGAGCCAAGGTTAATAAATTGCCAAGCAGTGTTGTGCTACATTTGCATCTCTTCTGTGTTTCCATTGCCTTTATATTTTGAAAAACACATTTCCATTCACTTGAATGAGAATCGCTGTAAAATTGCGGTAAAGATTTCTCACTCAAGTTAATGGAAATGCGTTTTTAAAAATCTGAATGCAACTGAAACGCTACAGAAACAAAAACAAGGCAAAGCTAGTGTGCAAGGGCCCTAAGAGAAAAATAATAGAACTACTCTATGAAACAAGTATCACTAATTACTGTATGTGCCCAATAGAGACATAAGAGGTTTTGAATTGCTACACCTACAACAGGCTTATAGTTAGAGTTGGGCCGAACCTCCGATTTTAGGTTCGCGAACCGGGTTCGCGAACTTCCGCAGAAGGTTCGGTTTGCGTTAAAGTTCGCGAACCGCAATAGACTTCAATGGGGATGCAAACTTTAAAAAAAAAATTATGCTGGCCACAAAAGTGATGGAATAGATGTTTCAAGGGGTCTAACACCTGGAGGGGGGCATGGCGGAGTGGGATACATGCCAAAAGTCCCCGGGAAAAATCTGGATTTGACGCAAAGCAGCGTTTTAAGGACAGAAATCATATTGAATGCTAAATGACAGGCCTAAAGTGCTTTAAAACATCTTGCATGTGTATACATCAATCAGGTAGTGTAATTAAGGTACTGCTTCACACTGACACACCAAACTGTTCACTGAACAGAACAGGTATGCAGTGGCGGGTTCACTGAACAGAACAGGTATGCAGTGGCGGGTTCACTGAACAGAACAGGTATACAGTGGCGGGTTCACTGAATAGAACAGGTATACAGTGGCGGGTTCACTGAACAGAACAGGTATGCAGTGGCGGGTTCACTGAACAGTACAGGTATGCAGTGGCAGGTTCACTGAACAGAACAGGTATACAGTGGCGGGTTCCCTGAACAGAACAGGTATACAGTGGCGGGTTCACTGAACAGAACAGGTATACAGTGGCGGGTTCACTGAACAGAACAGGTATACAGTGGTGGGTTCACTGAACAGAACAGGTATGCAGTGGCGGGTTCACTGAACAGTACAGGTATGCAGTGGCAGGTTCACTGAACAGAACAGGTATACAGTGGTGGGTTCACTGAACAGAACAGGTATACAGTGGCGGGTTCACTGAACAGAACAGGTATGCAGTGGCGGGTTCACTGAACAGTACAGGTATGCAGTGGCAGGTTCACTGAACAGGTATGCAGTGGTGGGTTCACAGAACAGGTATGCAGTGGTGGGTTCACTGAACAGGTATGCAGTGGTGGGTTCACAGAACAGGTATGCAGTGGTGGGTTCACAGAACAGGTATTCAGTGGTGGGTTCAGAGAACAGGTATGCAGTGGTGGGTTCACAGAACAGGTATGCAGTGGTGGGTTCACAGAACAGGTATGCAGTGGTGGGTTCACAGAACAGGTATGCAGTGGTGGGTTCACAGAACAGGTATGCAGTGGTGGGTTCACAGAACAGGTATGCAGTGGTGGGTTCACAGAACAGGTATGCAGTGGTGGGTTCACAGTACAGGTATGCAGTGGTGGGTTCACAGAACAGGTATGCAGTCAGGGACAAGCTAAGCCTAACTAATCTTTCCCTATGAGAGACAGTGCAGCAGCTCGCCCTACTCTCACTAATGCAGGCAGGCAGTGGCACACGAGTGACCGTAATGGCCGCCGCTGCCTGCCTTATATAAGGGGGGTGGCGCTCCAGGGGCTAGTGTAGCCTAATTGGCTACACTGGGCCTGCTGACTGTGATGTAGAGGGTCAAAGTTGACCCTCATGGTGCATTATAGGGCGAACCGAACTTCCGCAAAAGTTCGCCTGCGGGACGTGAACGCGAACCACGGAAGTTCGCATGGAACCGTTCGCAGGCGAACCGTTCGGCCCAACTCTAAGCTAAAAACATAAAAGTAGGTCATTTAAAAGGAATCAGGTGCTTTCGGCACACGACGCTCTGCAGCAAAACTATGCACCATTATAGCAGTGATGCTATAGTGCGTGGGGCGCAAAAGGGTAATTGGGGGTTCCTGCGATAGCAGGACCCCAAATTCCATTTCCTTCCGAGTTGCTATGACTCAGAGGGGGAACAGTGTTTAGGATGCCAGGAACTTGAGCAGCAGCAGGGTGAATCATCATTCGGCTCACAGTGTGCCTAGCTCACTGGCAGTGTACTAATACATACGCATTTAAGGCCAAAATATGGATGTATAGTGCTGTAATTAAGCTATCAGAGCTACCAGAATATCATATATGCTTTTGTGGTTTTTAAAACAATGCCCCTAAGGGTAAACACCTTAATCATTTAGCTCCTGAATTCTCCAAGAATTGTTCAGACAACTTTCAAATTCTTTAACCACTTATGATGAAAGGACGTAGCTGCTACGTCCAAAAAGTGTGTTGCTAGGGACGCCATGACGTAGCAGCTACGTCCTTCACTAAAACCGCCACTGCTGCCAATTGCTGGGATACACGCGCACGTGCACACGCATGCCCACCGCACCATCAATTGGGGCAAGGAACCAGGTGGTCCCTCTACCCGATCAGCACCCTCCGAAGCCACAATGATCACTGTTACAAGAGTAACAGCGATTATAGAATAGCGAAACCATACAGGGAGTATTTGCTTCCTGTAAATGTACGCACATGACAGCACACCTGCACACTGATTGGGCAAAGGGATCATGTGATCCCTTTACCCTTGTGACTGCAGCGATTGGTCCAAGGGATCATGCAATCCCTTGGCCAATCCGTGTCCTCCCAGCCCTCAATGAACACAGTCTCTGAAAGAAAAAAAATGGTAAAAAAAATAAAAAATGTAAGTAGTAAAAATAATAATAGTAAAAAAAGTTGTTCGTTAGAGATGGCCCGAATTTTTTGCTTGCAAACACTACATGGGGAATGGTTTTGGGGTCACTTCCTCAATACTTTGCAGATGCTTTCAGGGGGGCCGTGCGTCCTTGATCACGTGCCATTCTTATTTTTTTGTTGCTGAACAAGCGGTGACTAGCATGTGCAGTTAAGAAGTATGAAATATAAACATATGATATACTAAATACAGTATATGTATATATATATATATATATATATATATATATATATATATATTTATGTGTGTGTGTATATATATATATATATATATATATATGCCGTGCAGAAGGATTTCTCAGGCCCTGCTGGGCCGATTTGCATCATGTCTTTTGGTACACGCAGCTAGCACTTTGCTAGATGCGTGTACTGCCCGATCGCTGCCGCCACCTGCCGATTAGCCGCTGATCGTCGCGCCGCGCTGCACCGCCCCCCCAGGCCCCGTGCGCTGCCTGGCCAATCAGTGCCAGGCAGCACTGAGGGGTAGATCGGGACTCCCTTAGACGTCTTGACGTCCGTGACGTCATCCTGCCCCATCGCCATGGCGACGGGGAAGCCCTTCTTTAAATCCCATTCTTTGAACGGGATTTCCTGATCAAAGATCGCCGGAGGCGATCGAAGCGGGCGGGGGGATGCCACTGTACAGCGGCTATCATGTAGTGAGCCCTAGGCTCGCTACATGATTAAAAAAAATAATTTAAAAACAGTGCTGCGCTGCCCCCTGGCGGATTCTAATAGACCACCAGGAGGGTGAAGGGACAGGAGAGGTTAAATGCTATAAGCAGTGCAGCCATTAACCCCTCCTGATCCCCAAGTGCAGCCATTAACTTTGCTGGATATACTTATACTTGAGTTAATAAAACAATTCCAGCTTAAAAGGGTCAAATACTGAAGTCAACTTTTACACAAGGTCATCTTATATTCAAGGCTATACAGAATATATTTTACCACTTAATGTTTTTATGACAGTATCAGGGATGCTCGGATACCTCTTTTCAAAATCTGAATTGATCCGGATCCGGATACCCAGATATCCGGATCCGGTTCGGATATCCGAATCCGTGAACGCGGATATCCGGACACATTATCCGCGGATATCCGACCTATTCGGATATCTGGATAGATAAACCGGAAGTGCCCTTTAAATAGCTTTAAAAGGCGTTTTTAGGGTACATGATGCATGTAGCATCATGTTTTTTTTAAAGGAAAACACTAATTTATTATTTGGTGGACATGAAATAAAAAAAAAAAAAAAAACAGATGGCTGTAAATTAACATCAGGATAGGTTCCAGGCAGCGGTCGACGGTCGTGCAGCCCACATTGTGTCCAAAGTCCAACCGCACAAGTGGAACATCAAAGTTTTCAGCTCAGACATCTCCAAAAAATTATAGCTATTGTAGTGGTGTGGTAGCTGGTGGCAGGCTATTGTAGTGGCCCAACACCCTGGTGTTGGTGGGTACCACAGGCTGGAGCAGCAGCAGGATGAGTAGGTCGATGCTGCTATTGGAGTGGCGTAATAGCTGGTGGCAGCAGAAGAAATAGTTTTGTGTGGACCCTGGTGTTGGTGGGTACCACAGACTGGAGCAGCAGCAGGAGTAGGTCGATGCAGCTATCCACAGACTGGGTGGACAGACGAGAGCACTTCTCGGTTACCACGCCACTGGCCGCACTGAAGCACCTTTCGGACAGCACGCTGGAAGGGGGGCAAGCAAGGACTTCCAGGGCGTACTGCGCCAGCTCGCTCCAAATATCAAGGTGCTTGACCCCGTAATCCAAGGGGTCCACAGGGTTTCACAGGGTGTCACTCTCAAGGCCGCTGCAGGACCCCATATAGTCTGTCACCATCCGGGTCTCTGGTTCTGGCTTTGAGAGCCAAATGCTGCTGCAGGCACCTCCTCAGTCGGCAGCTGTACCGGCGTGGCATACAGCGCCTTTGTGAAAAACAGCAGGTTTGATAGGCTGACCTCAAGGTCACGAACCTCCAACTCCAAGTCCTCAACCTCCTCCTCCTCCTCCTGCAATGGTCACCCACTCACAAACTGACGCACGGTCCCGGCTGACCATGTTGGTGGCCTCCAGGAAGAGTGCCAGGACCAAGCACACCAGCTGGATCTTTCTCCAATCAGCACTGCGTATCATCTCCGGGAATGGGCTGGTGCTGTTCCCGAACACGGTGGCATCGGCGGTGGCTTTGGCCAAGTAATGGTTGACAGCCTGCTTCTGCTCAACCAGACGTTCCAACATGGCCAGGGTGGAATTCCACCGTGTTGGAACGTCTATGATCAGACGGTGCCGTAGCAGGTTTAGCTTTCTGTACGGCTTCCAGGGCCACTGAGGCACCGCCCGAGCGGCGGAAATAACCCACCGTTTTCCGTACCCCTTTCAAAAGTTGCTCCATCCCCTGGTAGGTGCCCAGGAATTTATGCACCACCAGGTTCAAGACATGGGCCAGACAGGGGATGTGGGTGAGGCCTCCCCGGTGGATGGCAGCAACCAGGTTGGTCCCATTGTCGGACACCACCTCTCCGACTCTGAGGCCTCTGGGGGTCAGCCAATGCCTCTCCTGCTGTTGGAGTTTGGCCAGGATGTGCTCTGCTGTCAGGCTTTGCTTCCCCAGGCTGACCATCTCCAGCATTGCTTGGCAGTGGCGGGCCTTCACACTGCTGCTGAGGCGGGGGCATTTGGCGGTGGAACCAGAGCAGAGAAACCTGCTGCACTTCCCCTGACTCTGCTGCGGGGTGGCACCATCCACTGGTTTGACGATGCTGCTGTCCCCTCCTCACCCCCTTCCACCAAACTGATCCAGTGTGTGGTGAAGGACAGATAGCGGCCTGTCCTGAACCGGTTGCTCCATGAGTCCATAGTTACATGGACCCGCTCACCCACCGCATGAACAAGCCCACGTTTGACGTTGGCCATCGCGAAGCAGTGTAGTACTGGCATGGCCGTTCATGAAAAATAGTGCCAGCTGGGGACAGGCCATTCTGGTGCTATGCACTGCAGGAGTGCACACATGTCACTCCCCTCCTGCACAAAGGAGTATGGGAGGAGCTGGGAGGACATGGCCCGTGCAAGCAGACCGTTGAGCTGCCAGATGTGATGGCTGCTGGGAGGCTGAGCCTTGAAGAGAAACGACTCACACTGCAGGGTCTGGTGTCGCTTCTGGCTTGCACGGGAAGCCGAGGAGGGAGCAGAGGAGACCACTGAGGACTGGCTGCCTGAACAGGCCTCAGTGTCGGCAGGAGTGGCAAAGGGGGTTCTGGTGGTGGTGGTTTTGGCTAGAACACTGCCAGCGCCAGCTTCCTTCAGCCTCTTGAACTCCTCATGTTCAATGTAATGTTTATTTGCCAGGTGGTTTATGAAGCTGGAGGTGCCAAAGTTGGAGGGGTTGCAACCTCTGCTCAGCTTCACCTGGCACATCTTACAGGTGACCAACTTGCTGTCAACTGGCAAATCAGATCAAAGAAATGCCAGATTGGGGATAAAAATCTCCCCGTACGCCCTGATACGGCTGCTACTCCTGTTTTTTTTCCCTGCGAGGGCTGGGGCCTGGGGTTGAGTGGTGCGGCTGGTGGTAGCGGCAGAAGATGAAGAAGTAGGCTGCTCCTCAGACTCAGAACTAACATGCCCCTCCTGTGGTTTGTAGTCTATGTCCTTCACCTCATCAATTGTAACCTTATAACGAAAAGGGAAGAAAACTATGTTGAGTAGTTCATAAAATACTATACTTTAATTTAATCAATTTCCAAAATATAAAATAAAGCACCTATAAAAGGACCAATTACAAGTAGCATGTGGGTTTAAGCATGTAAAACACAGCCTCAAAACATCAATAACAATCAAATTCCACTAAATCAACTGGCCAGTTGTCTTATCATAATATGCGCATAAAAGATGAAAAAAGTGAAAAAAGGGTGATCAGTTTGCATCCAAATTATCTCAATGAGGTAGATATGGTTCAGATGTAAGTCTATTGTACCCTGTAGGAGTAATGGTATTGGTGTCAATCAGGAAGTCCATCCATGTATCATCATTGTATATAAGCCAAAAGATCATTAAAGTAGACAGATTGCCATTGTATATTCTTCAGTGTAAAACTCCAGGACAGTAAAAGTCCGCCAGGATAAATCCTTATGCAGAATTGTCCATATTGGATAAAGTGACAAGTTGCATGGGTTCTGGTGTAATTCAAAGCTTATATCACAATTAGATTCACGTTTAGGAAACATCAACAGCCTAGGTGTAGTATGATCAGCAAATATAGTCCGCCAGGTTAGCCACCTTATGCAGTATGATCTCAAGGCCTAGCTGTATTTCCCTATGAAATATGAAAATTTATACCAACAGTCCACCTCCATGCAGGTTGTGGCAATTTGAGACTGGTTAGCAATTGATTGAATGTCTATTGAGAAATAGATATCTTTTTCCTTTTGTGAATAAACCATCAACTCCACATTGGGATTGTATCGATAGATAGAATTCAAAATTGATACTCATCCGATTGCAGTGTGAATACTGGTAGTGAGGCCTCCATGCTCATTCCCCCATGCACCTGGTTGGTCCGTATGCGGGCCCAAAATGCCGACCGGTTTCGCTGGTCAGGTTACCAGCATCGTCAGGGCAGGCCCCCAGAATGTGTCCCTCCGAGAGGAGATGCCGGCCTTAATGGCGCCGGGCGGCCAGGGAACGCCACTCCGCCCCCCTCCCCCGCCACCGCCCTGACGTCAGGCGGAGCGCGGGAGGAGGGGCAGGCGTCGCCGTCACTGTGATGCTCTCCGCTCGCGCCACGCCCCCTCGGCCGCTCGATGGAAGGCGGCCTGTCAACGCCAGTGGGGGCGCGGCCCGAGCTGGAACGCATGCCGGAATGCAAGAGACCAGCCTGGTAACAAGGACAGGCGACCTCTGCTGGTGGGACCAGCAGGCTAGAGCTCATGCGCCCCCCGCCGCCCAGACACCATACCTCATTGGCCGCAATGCGCAACTCATCCGCGCACCCCAGGCCTGCAGAGAGCCCAGCACCCAGACGTCCCCCTCTCGCATGCAAACCAGGGCTATAGGGTAGAACCACCCATAAATAGCCCAGGTGCAGCCGGTTGACCTATCCAGATGCCACAGCACTCCACAAGTCTGTTAAGGGCCGCGGACTGCACGCACCATTCGCGGCCAAAGGGGGCCATAACAGCCCCTCCCACAGGAACAACTCTCATATAAAAAAACTGTCAAAATCAATCATATATTACAATCATATATTACCCCATAATCAAACTGCAAAATCGTTGCACCAATATCAAAGACCATATATACATTTAAATAAATGAATTAATAAGTTTCAAACATTGATAAAATTAAATTAAGTCCACGCTCACCTGGTGTATCGGCCAAAGGTCAGTGATACTCCTAAGGGGAGAGCCGGAAGGAGGGGTATATATCAAAAACCACCCACCAAAGAAGTATGTAGAATCCATAAAAAATCATTGATTGTGAATGAAGTATAATCACATAATATCAATAAGATAAATCCTCAATAGGTCAGGAAAATCACATGAGGAAAACACCCAGCCAGGAGAAAACACCGGGTCCAGTCAACCCTCAACATTAGGGCGTTCAACAACATTAAGCACCTCTACAAGAAGGGGGCATAATCAATACCATCATTGAGGCCTGGTCTTCTGAATGCTTTCAGCTTATATATCCAAAAGGCCTCACATTGGAGTAATTTGCCATCCCAATCACCTCCCCGAGGGTCCCTATGTACCCGATCCAGGCCAAAGAACCGAACCCTAGAAGGACTAGCATTCTGACATATAGCAAAGTGTTTGGCCACTGGGGTCTGATGTTTTTCTTCAATGTTATATGTGTGTTCATATATACGTCTATTGAAAGCTCTACCAGTTTTGCCCACATAAAATGCCCCACAGGGACAAGTTAGTAGGTATATAATCCCCTCTGTTTCACAGTTGGTATAGTGTCGTGTTGTCAAGGTCAGATTTCGAGCCGGCAGGACACACTGTTTACCCACCATAATGCATCTACATTGATTACATGATTGACAGGGGTATGTCCCCACTGTTTTACACTTGCACAATCTACCTGGTCCTCCTCCTCCGACATAATGGCTGTGTACCAATTTATCCCCTATTGTGGGGGCACGTTTAAACGTTATCATAGGTTTATCAGGGACAAAAGGGGCAATCCGTTGATCACCCACGAACATGTGCCAATGTTTTTGTAATAATGATCGTATTTGCATATGTTTATCACAAAATCTGGTAACAAACGATAAACCCCTATCCATCTTATCTTTCTTTTGAAGGTCAGAGGTTGGTCTGTACAATAGGCCAGATCTCGAGGATTCTTTTGCTCGTTTGTATGCCATTCGTAAGTATTTTTTAGGGTAACCCCTTTCCTGAAAACGTTCCTGGAGGTCAGATGCCTGGGTCTCAAAGGAACCCTCATCTGAACAATTCCTCCGTGCTCTTAAGTATTGTCCTGTTGGAATGCTACGTATTTGATGTTTTGGGTGAAAGCTTTTGGCATGCAATAAAGCATTTGCTGCCGTTGGCTTTCTATATAAATCCGTCTGTAGCATTCCATCCTTGTCAACTGATATAGTAACATCCAAAAAGGATATTCTATGTCTGTCCATACTCATTGTGAATTTTAGATTAAATACATTTACATTTAAAGCCTCAATCAAATCAACCAACAGCTCCTCCGTGCCTGTCCAAATCATAAAGATATCGTCTATGAAACGATGCCAGGTAAGTATATAACCCATATATCCACCCAACGTCTCATCCGAAAATATACACCTTTCCCACTCCCCCAGGTACAGGCACGCATAGGACGGGGCACAAGTAGTCCCCATCGCTGTGCCCTGCACCTGGAGGTAGTGGGCGGAGTTAAATGTGAAAAAATTGTTGGTCAAAATAAATTTTAGCAGCTTCAAAAGAAACATGCTATGTGGAATTGCATCTATGGGTAATGACGTGAGGACTGATCTAATAGTTTCTATTCCTTCCATATGGGGTATACTTGAGTATAAGGCCTCTACGTCAAGTGTTACCAACCATGCATCTGGGGGTATATTCATGCCATCTAAAATAGTGAGTAGGTGGGTAGTGTCTCGTACATAAGATGGTAATGCTTTGACATGTGGTTGTAGATGTGTGTCTACATAAATGCTTGCATTTTCTGTTAGTGAACCACAACCCGATATAATCGGGCGGCCCGGGGGAACCGTGAGAGACTTGTGTGTTTTGGGCAATGCATAAAATGTAGGTAAACGAGGATTGGTGTTCCACAAAAATCGATATGTTTTTCGTGAGATCAGGCCCATTGATAGACCCTCATCTAACATAACCTGAAATTCCCTCTGACTATTTGTCACCATGGACATCGAAACCCTTTGATACCATTCCGGATTATCAAGGATATCAAAGCACATTTTTTCATATTGGCCTATACTCATAAGGACAACATTGCCCCCCTTATCCGATTGTTTTATTACCAAATCAGAGGCCGAGGACAAGTCCCTCAGAGCTCTTTGTTGATCTGAGGTTAAATTTGAGGGAATATTTCCCCCAGCTGGTAGGTGTTCCAAGTCTCGCATCACAGATTGTGTGGGGACCTGTATTGCAGGTACAGTAGACAATGCCGGAAAAAATGTTGACCTAGGTCTAATTTTAGTTTTATCTGGGGAATCCACTGAGGAACCCCCAGATATTGAGGACATAACACCTGATTGTTGGCTATAAGGTTGCAAAGCCAGTGAATCCTGCACAGCTCGTTGGTCCTGGGTTGATTCCAAAAGGGTATCCTCTCTTGTGCTGCTATCAAAGAACACCTTCAAGGCTATTCTTCTGCAGAACAAATGTAAATCTTTCACCAATTCAAATTTATCTAAGTCAGTCGTAATGGAAAAACCCAGTCCAAGATTCAACACTGTAATATGATGGGAATTAAGCTGGAAATTGGACAAATTAATAACCTGTGTCTGTGATACCCGTCTATCTTTTGGGTCAACTTCAGTAGTTATGGTTTCCCGTTTTTCGATTGCAGTCCATGTCTGTCCTTGTTCTTTTTCCGGTTTGTGAGTACCCCCTTTGTCTCTCTGTTCCTGCTGGCCACCCCCTAAAAAAGACGATGTTGAAGAGTGTAAAGATGAGGAACTATTCCCCACTGAAGAAGGAGTGTCAAAATGTGAGAGAAGTGATTCAGAAGAGGAAGAAGATGCTGATGGAGCATCCTTCCTTTTGGGTGAAAATATATCAAAATGTGTCTGTGACCCCTCACATGGGGTAGTAGATATTAATCCAGTAAGGTGACCTAATTGTGATAAAGTGTTCATAGAAGAGGGAGTAGAGGGCCCCATGGGTTTATTTGGGGCCTGAACAGGACGAATTGGTTTGGAATTAGGCCCACTGGGTAGACGGGGTAATCCTGGTTTGGGGGTCGGGTTGGCCGGTAGGCGTGGTCTAACAGAAGTCCATTTATAAGCTTGATTCATAGCATAAGCAAGGCGATCACGTTCAAATTTTCTTTCCTTTTGGTCTACAATGTTCCTATTAAAATTTTCCAAATGTTTTTTAAGTTTTTCTTTTCTCTGTAGGAGGAAGGGGTGCTCTCTGAAGGGTTCCAACTTTGTATCAAATTCTTTAATCTGTATATCTATATGAACAATTTCAATCTGATGTAATTCTGTCATTAAAGTCATCATAATTTTGGAACACCCCTCAAAGTTAGCCTCCCACTTCTCCCTAAAGGAAGGTGTAATTTGTTTAGATTGTGGAAAAATCTGAATCCTCATGCCCATAGGGGCAATTTTGGCCTTTATATATTTATTCAAATAGGTGATTATGTGGGGTCTTAGACCCAGGGAAGCACTTGCAGTTATCTGAGATTTATTGGACCTAGATGTGTGTTATCCTTCACCTCATCATTATAATAATCAGACTCCACCTCCTCAAACAACTGCTGGGATGTTGCGGACCCCAACTCATCTTCTGCTGACACATCAGGCAAGGAGTAGGACCCCTCCCCAACAATCACCGTCAGCATCTGTGACTCAGCTACATATCCAATTTTGTCCAGAATATCCCCCTCAAACTCAGTGGTAACAGGCCTGATTGAGCTTGCGGGGTCTGGACTAAACAAAAACGCACTGACTGAGGGTAGGCTGCCCGCTGGGGTCGACATGACCGAGTCCCCATGCACTGCTGCTGGGTGGTTGCTGCTGCACCTGCGAACAGGAGTGGTGGTGGGGGTGGAGCTTTCTGTTGTAGAGCTGGTGGTGCCCTGCTCATCCACCATTAGCTGCATCACAGGCTCGGCGTCTTTCTCCTCCAATTTGTGGCGCCGAACCTGCTGAAAAATTGCCGCTACATGCTGCTGCGCCTCTGCAACTCCCCCTATCAGCTGGGCGCCCAGTGCATCCCCACCCAGTGGCTACCGGTGGATTGGACATTGGTGTGGCAGAACTGCTGGCGGTGATGGTGCCAGTGTTCCCTCTCTTCTTGCCCTTGCTCTTTCCCCGGGTGCCAGTTCCAGCAGAAATGATAGATAGTACAACAAGTTGAAGTTTGTGTGATAGAATAGATGATTGATGAGATGGATGTGGGGTACTTTTACTTTATTGAAATCGGAATTGGTGGTGTTGAACTTTAATCAGCACTGAGTGGCAGACAGCAGAGTAGAAGACAGTGTGCACACTAATGGTCTAGACTGTCACACACACTGGCACTCAGCCAGGGCCGGATTTGTACTTTCCAGCGCCCTAGGCCGGCTGTCACCAACCGCCCCCCCCCCCCCCCATTCTGTCCAACTCTGACTAGTTTGAACGCCCCCCCTCTGTTTTGCTGCTTTGCCCCGTTCAACAAAGAAGCAGTGCATGCTCTGCCCACTCCATGTAATTTTGCGCTCCTGTCTGCATGCACAGCAGCCGATAGTGTTCTGGGTTTGCATACTTCAGAAATGATGCTCATGTATGAGCACTCAGCAGCACTTGTCAAGTACACATACCCATAACACTCCCTCGGCTCCTGTGCACATGCATACAGCAGTGCAAAATCACAAGTAGCCCCAGTGGACAGCGCTGCTTCTTTGTCCTCTGTGCTACTTGCTGCCGTCAGAGCCACAAATAGGGGACAGTGTATCACAATGCAGAGAAGCCCATCCAAAACAGAGAGCAGGTAAGTAGAAGGATCCGACACTACACACACTGGCATAGATGTAGTGTAATGCTAGGTACACATGATGCAGACAGATTTATGGTCAGGTCGATTATTTCCATCATGTCTGATCTAATTTCAATTTTTCGATCAATTTGATGTTCACTTCTATGACAAAACATTCAGAAAATTGATTGGAAAGCATATCGGACATGTTGGAAATAGTCGATGTGACAGTAAATCTGTCAGAAAATTGCATTGTGCGTACCCAGCATAAGCTCAGGTGTACTTTACACAGTGACAATTTAGCATTTAAGACAGATCTTAAAATCAGTCAGCAGGAAGTTTTGTAACAGACTAACACTTTTTATTGGCTAACCAAAAGAAAAACAGTGAGAGCCGTCTTCAGACTTTGTTACTGTGTACAAGATGTTAGGCACACAGATATATACAGTATACAGCCAGCAGGAGATCCATTGATTGTTTTGTAAATGTAAAAGAATGTAACAGTTGTCATTCTGTTTCAAAACATCCTGCTTTCACTGATGGTCAACACAGTACTTTGCTGGCAAAAAAATGCCAGGAAAGAGTTAAAGTGCAGGACAAAGAATGTTGTTATTCTCTAGGAGGAAAAAAAAAGCCATAAATTTGACAGGTCTGAGGTCTTTAACAGCACTGACCTACTAGTAATAAACTAACAATCAGTCAGAGAGGGGGAGAGCTGCTAATTTCTGCCCGTGAATGCGTGCTGAATGAGAAAAAACTAATCGGAACTCAAGAGTTCTGCTACTTGAGCCCATATATTTTTCTTCTCACAGCAGATTGTTTGTCCCCTCTCAGCATACAGGTGACAGCAGATGCTGACTGCCATAATACACACTTTGCACAAGTAAGAGAGATGCAGGGATCTCTGGAATTCAGGCAGACCAGAGCAAAGCAGGAGAGGTGATTTACTTTGACATGTGACCTCTTATCTCTTCAAGTCCTGCGCCCTGCTGATTTTTATCGCCCTAGGCCTTGGCCTCTGTGACCTTCCCAGAAATCCGGCCCTGCACTCAGCACAGACAGCAGCACTGCAGTAACCTGTAGTAAGATTACACAACAACTAACTGCAGTACTAACAAAACAATAATAGCACAGTAATCCTATTCCCTAAATTAAGGCTAATAATAATAATACTAATAGCTATTAGCTAAAGGCTAATAGCACTGGGCTGGCCTGTGTGCAAAACAGTACACACACTGACAGTCACAGACAGTCACAGGACCTAGAAAACTGCTGCAGCCTGCAGCAGCAGCATAGAGACTGACACACACTAACTAAACTCACAACACAACTAGCTGTCTACACAACAATACAGCAGTGGTATAATACAGGTGTTAAGCTGCAAAAACGCTGGGTTTTTACACAGGGAATGCACTTGCTTAAGCCAAACAACACTGGATATCTCTATCAGTGGCAGTCTCAAAGCAAGAACGAGTTCCCTCAACATGGCCGCCGCTTTATATACGGGGGGGGGGGGGGGCTGGCCAGAGTTCCCCTCTGTGATTGGTTGCTAGGGCTTCTGCTGGGAGCCCTCTGATTGGCTCAATGACATAATCTCCTTAGTTACAGTAATCGGATCCGGATATCCGGGTATGCGGCCAAATATCCGCATAGAGCTATCCGGATTTGGGCCCAGGTATCCGGGATCCGGATCCGGCCGAATAGCGTAAAAACGTTCGGATAACCAGGATACCCGGATATCTGAAATGAGCATCCCTGGACAGTATATCAACGCCCCTAAAAAATCTAATGCTAGGTACACACCATACAATTTTGTGTTAGATAGCTGGTTTGATAAATAAACTCCGACATGTTCGAACTTATTTTTTATTGTTTTTCTCATCGATTTCTCATAAAAGTGAATGGAAATAGATAAGAATAATCAAATTGGAAATCGTTTGGAAAATCAAATCAGAAATTGGTAGGACGGAAAATCGACTGAAAGAAACGCGTCGTGTGTACCCAGCATTAGCCTCAGGAGCATAGATATACGTATCGTGCCACGATCGCCACCGCTCACTCCTGCACAAGTTCTCCTTGCCGCCCATTAGTAAAGAGATCAGTGAATGGGAACACAGTTCCCATTCATTGATCTACGTCCCTGTGTCAGTGATTGCCGGCATCAATAAGATGCCTGTGGTTATTGTAAGAAAACAAAGTTACATTTACACACATTACTTCCTGTTTGCGTACTAACAGTACATGCAGGAAGGAAATGTGTGGGAACATCTTGTGGCCAAATAATAAACTTACACCTACATTTTTTTTTTAGAAATACACATACATATACCATTAAAATTAACCCCTTACCTTCCTCACTCTCCCATAGTTACACAAAAACAAATTTGGGTATTTAAAAAAAAATGACCAAAAAATACATAAATATTAAAAAAAAAATAAACTCATGTGCCTTAGCAATATAATGTTGCTTACACTTTAATAAAATCAGAGCATATAAAATTATTTAAAATGCATAAACTGACATGCAATATACTGTTAGATCTGCAGGCCTAGTTTAGCATCTGTAAACACACACCCCATAACCTGTATCTAAACAACCAGAATTGGACCGTAATTTAAGTTCCCAATCCCCTTCATTCAGAAAGTCCGATGGGCAGTATATATTTGTTTGCATGCACTACAGCAATCTGCAATCCCACAAGTAATAGTCCTGTCAAAGAAAACTAAAAATGGCCTCTCAGAACCTCTTAATGGCTTAATTGTGTTAATTACATAAATAGTTACCAGGGATGCTCGAATGTACCCAAATTCGATTCGTGTACATTTAAATTCGGGTCAAATTTGGTCAAATTTGGATTCGGCCGTGATCACGACCATAGAATTCAATTTGAATTTGAGTCGTGATCAGTAATTGAATTCGGGTAATATTTTTTTTGAAGCCCACATTGTGTCCATTGTTTTTTATTGAACACACCCTATAAACATTCGCAGTGCAGGTAGAACAAACAACAAACAAACACAGAACATTTATATTGCGCTTTTCTCCTGGCGGACTCAAAGCGCCAGAGCTGCAGCCACTAGGACGCGCTCTGTAGGCAGTAGCAGTGTTAGGGAGACTTGCCCAAGGTCTCCTACTGAATAGGTGCTGGCTTACTGAACAGGCAGAGTCGAGATTTGAACCCAGGTCTCCTGTGTCAGAGGCAGAGCCCTTAACCATTACACTATCCAGCCACTACTGGTAGAAAAAGTATGTGAACCCCTAGACTAATGACATTTCCAAGTGCTAATTGGAGTGAGGTGTTAGCCAGCTGGAGTCCAATCAATAAGATGAGATTGGGGATGTTGGTTACAGTTGTCCTGCCCTATAAAAAACACACACCAGTTTTGGGTTTGCTTTTCCCAAGAAGCATTACCTGATGTGAATGGTGCCTCGCACAGAAGAGTTCTCAGAAGAATTTTTATTTGCATAAAGCTGGAAAGGGTTATAAAAGTAACTCCAAAAGCCTTGCTGTTCATCACCAGTCCATGGTAAGACAAATTGTCTATAAATGGAGAAAGTGCAGCACTGCTGCTACTCTCCCTAGGAGTGGCCGTCCTGTAAAGATGACTGCAAGAGCACAGCACAGAATGCTCAATGAGGTGAAGAAGAATCCTAGAGTGTCAGGTTAAGACTTACAAAAGTCTATGGCATATGCCAACATCCCTGCTAGCGAATCTACGATATGTAAACACTAAACAAGAATGGAGTTCATGGAAGGATACTACAGAGGAAGCCAATGCTGCATATTTAAAGTTTACAAAGGAGATCTGTTCCACAGCAGTACTGTGACAAAATATTCTGTTGACAGATGAAAAAAAGTTCAGTTGTTTGGAAGAAACACACAACACTATGTGAGGAGAAATAGAGGCACAGCACACCAACATCAAAACCTCATCCCAACTGTGAAGTATGGTGGTGGGGGAACATGGTTTTCGGCTTCTTGGCTGCATCAGGGCCTGGACAGATTGCTATCATTGAAGGAAAAAATTATTCCCAAGTTTACCAAGACATTTTGCAGGAGAACTTAAGACCATCTGTCCAGCAGCTGAATCTCAGCAGAAGATGAGTGTTGCAACAGGACAACGACCCAAAGCATTGAAGTAAGTCAACAGCAGAATGGCTTCAACAGAAGAAAATACGCCTTCTGGAGTGGCCCAGTCAGAGTCCTGACCTCATCCCGATTGAAATGTTGTGGCATGACCTCAAGAAAGCCATTTACACCAGACATCCCAAGAATAATGCTGAATTTGACACAGTTCTGTAAAGAGGAATGGTCAAAAATTACTCCTGACCATTGTGCATGTTTGATCTGCTACTTCAGGAAACGTTTGGTTGAAGTTATTGCTGCCAAAGGAGGTTCAACCAGTAAATCCAAGGGTTCACATACTTTTTCCACCTGCACTGTGAATGTTTACATGGTGTGTTCAATAAAAATATGGAAACATTTAATTATTTGTGTGGTATTAGTATAAGCAGACTGTGATTGTCTATTGTTGTTATTAAGATGAAGATCAGATCACATTTTATGACCAATTTGTGCAGAATTCCATATAATTCCAAAGTGTTCACATACTTTGTATGTATACATAACTAAACTTGATGTGGCCACTATTTTCAAAGTTCTTTTATTTATTTATTTTTTTATAGATTATTTTGAGAAGAAAAGGAGTTAAAATATGGTGGTAACTAATCCACATTGTGATTTGTTTCCCTCTAGATGCCTAAGTCAAACAGGCCTTCAAAATGACACATTTCAGACATGGGCACTGAAGGAGTGACATTAGAGTCCAACCATACCTAAACTGCTATACTTTCTACACCCCTTTTCCTCTTTCTATAAAATGGGGGGGGGGGGGGCAATAAACCTTTATCACTGTCTGTGTTGCTAATGTGGAGATTTCCCTTCTTCTTCTTGATAAAACCAGTGAGAGCTGTACAAAGTAGATGGCATTCAGGTAGCAATAAAAAAACCTTACAGAGATAATACAGTACTTTTCCCTTACTCTATCGAAACCATCAAGGTTTTAATAAAATTTAGATTTCAAGCTATGGATAGATATCAGAAGCAGAAGAGTGCAGGTTTCCTTTACTTTCCTAGATATCTACGTAGGAAGTGACATGCCTGTTTAACTTCCACCTGAATTGCATTTTCTCAGCTGTTACCACCGGCTTTGCAAATAAAAAAGTTATTTTATAGCTTTGCTTCCTTCACATAATCAGCAATTGTTGTAAGAATGGCATTTGTGCTAACGTGTCCTTTATGTCCCCTAAGGCCAAAAGTAGCAGCCCTAAGCTGAATGTTCATCGTAAAAAGATCATTTGCATGAAAAGATATATTGATTCATTTTGTCTCGCAAAAACACTTAAACATAAAACAAAATATCTTACTTTGACCTGCAGTAGAAGGCTGCACAGATCAATCCCACAGCTACAATGCCAAAGACGATGCAAGAGATTGACAGGATCTGCTGTTGGTATACCTCTTCGCTCTCTGCAAGTAAAAACATTCATTTTCAGCTGGTGAAATGTCTTACAATAAGAACATCAAAGCTATTTTACTTGCTGAAATTCCATGAACAAGACACAGTCAGAGAAAGATATACAGTAATAGTCACTCATTTCCATATCTATGACTTTCAAAGCTGCAGTCCTGACTTTTTAAGAGCAAGCTTTGTTTGCCTTTTAGAAAAAATATATGCTTGCATTCTTCCTATTGAAATCATTTTGATATTACAATGGAATGTTACAAGAAGGAAAAATGACTATGAGTTAATTCACAATATCCTTTGATAAAAGTACATTTACAGCATTTACGTCAAACTTACAATTCCGGAAGGGAAAAAAAACAAAAAACTGTAAGAAGACATAATCTATAGAGATGGTCAAACTTTTCAAATGAATATTCGCAAATGTGTTTTTAAATATCTGTGAAACAAACAATTCCGCATTGACTTTAACGACAGACAAACTTTTAAAACCTTCAGGGCATCTCTGCAGCCTAAATTTTCTTAAAAAAAGGTGTACAAAGTGTACAAAAACATGGCAGAGGGGGATTAATGGCAAAATATTCTCCCAAAATACAATTTAATTTTTTTTTAAGGTTACTCCGAGCAGTGCAGTAACTATGGAAAGATGCATAGCATTTTGAAGCTCTCTTTCTCCTCTTTCCAGCGATATATAAACCGCCATCCTACGCCTTTTAGTTTTCGTCATCTTGGATTCCTTATTCAGCATTGTATTATGCAGGACAACACTTTCCCCAATGTCGGCAGCTCCATTCAGTGCAATGCGATGAAATACAAGGAACCCAAGGGGATATAATTACAAACATCATGCCGGTAGGTGTGAGGATATAATTAATTAGTTGTGGGTATGCCACAGGCACTGCTCGGAGTCCCTTTAAAGAGATGTCAATGGCCGCCAACTTGAGTGGTTAACAGCAAAGCCCCCGTACATACTAGAATCACCAAACTTGCAGGGTATTTTAAGGAGAAAAGTGTAAACAAGAATATTTTTTTTTATTGATTTTGAATACTTAAAAGAAAAACTGTTTTTTAAAGTGCATAAAATGACATTCTGAAGTAGAATTCTGAATGTCATTGCTCTTGGTCTTGCTATACTTAGTACTGCAAGTCCAGGGCTGGGAATAAAGTGTGTGGCGCTGTTCATCATTTGTTGGGGCAAGGATTGACGCTTGATATATTCACTGTCTTTCGTCGTGTCTTGAGAGGATACGGCACTGCATCATTTCCGAGAATACTGTTGTGGGAGTAGCTAGAGGTAAGTATTTATAGTTAATTAAGATCATCAAAAAACTTTTTTATGGTTGCATTCTTAAGTCTCCCCCTAGGGAAGTGGCAGGGATGCCACTATAACCCTCCCCCAGGGCGTCAATGCCCCCACCTTTTACTGGGCACTGGAGGTGGGGAAGAGTCCCTTGTCTATGGATTGGACAAGGGCTCTGGAAGAGAGGGGGAGATTTGGCTTCCCCTATCTTCCAGAGACCACTGTACCATGGACCATGTGTGTTGGTATAGTTCAAACTTTGGATCCCCTCCCAGCCTATGCTCCACAATCTGGCCAATCTAGCCTGCATGGGTGACAAGGGGTTTAACCCTCCTGGCGGTATGAAAAATTCCGCCAGGAGGCAGCGCAGCAGTTTTTTTTTTTTAATCATGTAGCGAGCCCAGGGCTCGCTGCATGATAGCCCCGCCCGCTTTGATCACCTTCGGCAATCTCCGATCAGGAAATCCCGTTCAAAGAACGGGATTTCCTGGAGGGCTTCCCATGTCGCCATGGCGACGGGGCGGGATGACGTCACCGACGTCAGCGACGTCGTGACGTCATTGGGAGTCCCTATCCACCCCTCGGCGCTGCCTGGCACTGAATGGCCAGGCAGCGCACGGGATCTGGGGGGGGGCGCGCCGCAATGGATAGCGACGATCTGGCGCGGGGCAGCGGCGATCAGTGGGCTGGCGCAGCTAGCAAAGTGCTTGCAGCGTCCAGCACAAAAAAAATTATGTAAATCGGCCCAGTAGGGCCTGAGCGGCACCCTCCGGCGGCTTACCCTGTGTCACACACGAGGTTACCGCCAAGGAGGTTAAAGAGGCTTGGGGGAAGGGGGGCTTGTAATTTTTTTTTCAAATAACTGTTATTTGGCCATTGAAAATTTTAATTTAATAAAAAATGATGTTGGGTCCCCTACTCCTGAGCCTCCTTAACCCATTTTCACCCATGCAGGCTCTGATAGCCAGAATGTGAATCCTGGACTGCCTCAGGATCTGCACCCTGAGCTACACCAGCCCATATGATCCATGGTATGGGGGTGGTTCCTACAGAACCCTTGTTGAATCCATGGACAAGGAGCTCTTCCACACTTCTGGTGCACAGGATAAGGAGGGGTCATTGGCGCCGTGAGGGGTGGATGATGGCATCTCTGAGTCCCCTTTAAGAAGGGGACCCCAGATACCCGCTCTCTCCCCCAGGTGAAATGAGTATAGGGGTACTCACCTACTCCTTACCCATTTTCCACAAAGAATTAGAATGAAATAAACACAACCATGAAAAATGATGTTCTTATTTAACTAATATCCTCTCCATACCTGATGAATAACATAGAATGCCACATGTGACAATACTAAGTAGAGCAATGACATTCTGAATTATGTTGCAGAATGTCAGTTTGCTAACTTTAACCACTTGTGGACTGCAGTGTTAACCCCCCCCCCCCCCCCCCCAAAAAAAGGCCATGCCATATTTTGCTAAATTGGCCACTGCAGCTTTAAGACCTCGCTGCAGGACCGCACAACTCAGCACACAAGTGACCCCCATTTTCTCCCCATCAACAGAGCTTTCTGTTGGTGGGGTCTGATCACTCCCTCAGTGTTTATTTTATTTTTTTATTAATATCCATGTTCTTTTTTTTATAAATTTTACTATTTTTTTTTAACCTCCTTGCCGGTTTTCCCGACCTGAGCTCGGGGTAGAAAAAACAAGCTATTAGCGGTGATCCCGAGCTCAGGTCGGGGTATGCATTGCAGAGCTTTACTTGAAGTTGTGGAGTCCCGCGCGCGATCTCGCTGCGCAGCGGGACTCCAGCCTCTCTCCCCGGCAGTGTGGGGTCTTTCCCTAGCCGCCGGGATCCCCCATGTCCCCGCTATTCTTCTGGGGACCCGGCAGCCAGTTGGAGAAGCGGAGCCGTGGTGGCAGCAGAGCAGTGGTGGCAGCGTGACGTCATCGAGGGCGGGGCTAATATTGAAAACGAACTTTTCTATATTAGAGAAATATAGAGAAGTTCGTTTATATGTATATTAGCGCCATCTTGTGGGCAAAGAGAAAACTGCTGCACAGGAGCCCAGGAAGGTACATTTTTTTTTATTTTGCTGCAGATCTCCCTGCCAGAATGATTTTTTTCAGGTTTTAGGGTCTGAAAGAGTGAAAAAAAATTGCACCGCTTTTAGACCCTAAAATCTGGAAAGAATCAGACCGCCAAGGAGGTTAAACACCCCCCCCCCCAGCCAATCACGACGATCGGCTGTCATAGGGTTCAGGGGGACAGCTGTGTCACACCGCTGTCCCTAGTACAGCGCTGCCTTAGATCGCAGTGCCAGGGTTGCTCGGGTAGTACTTTTTAATACCCGCCCGGATCCGGGTACCCAGATATCTGGATCCGATTCGGATATCCGGATCCGATCTTGCGAATATCCGAATCGGATCCGGATATCCGACCAAATTTCCCACGGGTACCCGACCTATTCGGGTATCTGGATAGAAAAAATGGAAGTGCCCTTTAAATAGCTTTTAAAAGGGGTTTTAGGGTAAATGATGCATGTAACATCATGTTTTTTTAAAGGGAAACACTAATGTATTATTTGGTGGACATAAAATAAAGAAAAAAAAAAGCTATCAATTAACATCAGGACTAGGTTCCAGACAGCAGTCGGGCAGCCCATATTGT